>NC_079450.1:24362729-24645229 GCF_903798145.1 Danio aesculapii | reverse complement strand
TGCCTTTAAAACCCCACAACCATCACTTCAGCCACACTTTTTTTTTTCAAAACCTTTGGATTTGCTCATTTGGTGGACAAATTGGATTATTGAAATGGCAACTTTTTAGAACTTATACTGATCTAAATGGAACATAAACGATTTTTAGGAATTTTGATAATTTTTTGGTGAGTTAATTCTTTAAAAATGGAACATCTTATCATTTTATCTGTATAAGTAATCATTTTTCCACCCCCGAGTCATACACTCAAGCAAAACGAGATATAGATTCTGTTTTGTTATGGATGAGCATGCCATAAGATGAATATCTCTCTGTGTGTGACAATAAGATTACAGCTTAGAGGCATTTTATCTTCAAAACAAAAGTGGAAGTAATTACAATAGATCGAGCTGATGATAAATTGGACTCCGTTTGTACGTATCATCAACAGGACATTTTTGGAGCCTTTCGGACCTCAAACTGGTAAAAGTTTATCTCTTGCTTTTTGTAATAACTGACGAGATTTGTCTATTAGATTATTAGAAATATCACATTTGATACTATCACACCTTTACATCGCAAAGGCTATCTAATAGATTTTTATTATGCTCATTAAGCAAATAAATAAATAAATAAATAAATAAAATTATATTCTGATCCCAGAATATTTATATATTTATATATTTTATAATTAAATGCACATTATATATATATATATATGTAGTTGAAGTCAGAATTATTAGACCCCCCTTTGATTTTATTTATTTATTTTTTTTTTTTTTTAAATATTTCCCAAATGATGTTTAACAGAGCAAGGAAATTTACACAGTATGTCTGATAATATTTTTTCTTCTGGAGAAATTCTTATTTGTTTTATTTCGGCTAGAATAAAATAAAATAAAATAGAATAAAAGCAGTTTTTAATTTTTTAACAACCATTTTAAGGTCAGAATTATTAGCCCCTTTAAGCTACATTTTTTTCTCTATAGTCTACAGAACAAACCATCATTTTACAATAACTTGCCTAATTACCCTAAGCTGCCTAGTTAACCTAATTAACCTAGTTAAGCCTTTAAATGTCACTTTAAGCTGTATAGAAGTGTCTTGAAAAATATTATTAAAACTATTATGTTTAGAAATGTGTTGAAAAAAAATTCTCTACATTATACAGAAATTAGGGAAAAAACAGGGGGGCTAATAATTCTGAATTCTGACTTCAACTGTTTATTTATATATTTATATTTATATATATATATATATATATATATATATATATATATATATATATATATATATATATATATATATATATATATATATTGCTCAGCACAATTGAGCACACCCCATATTGAAAATGAAAATTTGTATCCATTTCTCAGTGAATATAGGCAATGATTTTGGTGCATTTAAATAAAACAGATTTATTACACAGATATATTCATACAAAATATTGCAAAAAAAATGACAAACTACAACAGTTCAACAAAATTCTATATGTTTTTTGTTTCTCTTGACTATTGCTATCTTTAAAAATGTTATTTAGTAATTTTCCCTAACATATAAATTTGGGTGTACTAGTTTTTGAACCTTTATCGTAAGTTATTTTGTTAGATTAGCTCCAGATTTGGTTTCAGTACTGACAAATCTAGTTAATCATTTTAATTAATAGTTTTAATAACTCATTTCTAATAACTGATTTATTTTATCTTTGCCATGACAGTAAATAATATTTGACTAGATATTTTGCTTAAAGTGACATTTAAAGGCTTAACTAGGTTAATTAGTTTAACTAGACAGGTTAGGGTAATTAGGCAAGTTATTGTATAATGATGGTTTGTTCTGTAGACAATCGAAAAAAATATAGCTTAAAGGGGCTAATAATTCTGACCTTAAAATGTTTTTAAAAACATTAAAAACTGATTTTATTCTAGCTGAAATAAAACAAATAATATTTTCTCCAGAAGAAAAAATATTATCAGACATACTGTAAAAATTTTCTTGCTCTGTTAAACATCATTTGGGAAATATAAAATAAAAAAAAATTTAAAAATCAAAAGGAGGTTAATAATTCTGAGTTCAACTGTATATATATATTACATGTATTAAATTTAGTACATATAATAATGTATATCTTAAATATAATATTATATTGTGTAATATTAACTATGTATTTTACAGATAATGCAAATATATATATAATTTCACTATTAAATATATGTTAAGCACATTCTGTAATAAAATTTTCCATTCTACTACTTTGAACAGATATGAGGGGAACATCCCCAACGTCACAGACACTGCTGTAGGAAAGAAAGCAGTATAGAGTTGAACAGACAGACAGACAGACAGGCAATCTGATGCCAACAGTCTTCTCTGTGACTCTCACGGGACGACTCCTCCTGCTGTTGCTATGGGCAGCCCACCTCGCCATGGCAACCAACTGGCTGTAAGTTGGCTTGTGTGAAAGCGTTTGTTTGTTATGCCATAACTTGTAAAAGACGGTGACATATTTCCCTCTCTTCTGTTGACCTATCCCAGCATTCATTAACGAAATGACATCCTTTAAGTCCTCTGTCTACACTATTAGATTTCCCCATCCTGTATTTGATATGTCGTCCATGTTGTTGTACCTGTTTCTGCAGTTCTCTGGCACGTCTGTCCCGCTCACGTCCCGTGTCTGGTGCAGAGCCATGTGGACGTCTGAGGGGTTTGTCTCCAGGCCAGGTCGGGGTGTGTCGGGCGCGGGGGGAGGTCATGGAGTCCGTGCGAAAGGCTTCAGAGATGGTCATTGAGGAAGTGAGAGAAAACAGCACACAATGAGTATTTAATGATCATTTATTCAAGGACATGATGGTTAAGATTCATGCTGATATATTGTTAGCAGAAGGCCTGGGTATACAGTCAGACTTTTATACATCAGAAAATATTTATCAGTTGTTTTTGAATGTCAATTAGTAAAGAGTAAAGGCTAAGTGTCTTCAACTAAATTTTAATTATAAACGTTATATACTACTACTACTACTACTACTATGGTACTTTAAAGGGCACCTATGATGAAAATCAGCTTTTGTAAGCTGTTTGGACAGAACTGTGTGCATGTATAGCGTGTCCATACTGGAGTGATATAAAGACAACAATTTGTTTTTTTATTTACTGATGTTAAAATAGGATCCAAATACCAGTGATTTTGAGGCTCACCACGTGTCAACGTGTCAATCCCTAAATTGATTGACAGGCGCCATGTTTCTATAATAGCATGTATTTACACATGTCCACAGAAGTTTTTTTGCATATGAACTGGGATTAAAACATACAGTTGAAGTCAGGATTATTGGCCCCCCTGAATTATACACCCCCCTGTTTATTTTTCCCCCCAATTTCTGTTTTTTCAACACATTTCTAAACATAATAGTTTCAATAACTCATTTCTAATAACTGATTTATTTTATCTTTGCCATGATGACAGTAAATAATATTTGACTAGTTATTTTTCAACACACTTCTATACAGCTTAAAGTGACATTTAAAGGCTTAACTAGGTTACTTAGGTTAACTAGGCAGGTTAGGGTAATTAGGCAAGTTATTGTATATCGATGGTCTGTTCTGTAGGCTATAAAAAAATATAGCTTAAAGGGGCTAATAATTTTGACCTTAAAATGGATTTTAAAACATCTAAAACTGCTTTTATTCTAGCCACAATAAAACAAAAACAAATAAGAATTTCTCCAGAAGAAAAAGTATTATCAGACATACTGTGAAAATGTCCTTGCTCTGTTAAACATCATTTGGGACAGTGTTTCCCAACCCTGTTCCTGAAGGCACTCCAACAGTACACATTTTCAACCTCTCCCTAATTAAATACACCTGAATCAACTTATCATAACATCAGAAGAAACTCCAATACCTGAAGTTAATGGGTCAGAAAAGGGAGACATCCAAAATATGTACTGTTGGTGTGCCTCCAGGAACAGGGTTGGGAAACACTGATTTGGGAAATATTTGAAAAAGGAAAAAAAAACAAAAGGGGGCTAATAATTGTGACTTCAACTGTATGTTACATGTCTCTGTGATCAGCTGCACCTCAATAATTAATTTTAAGTGAAGTTTCACAAACTCGAGCTGCGGTCACACTGGGCTTTTCCTTCCATAGACTTCCATTCATACGCACGCGAATGCGTCAGACCGGAAACGTGGGGTCATGCGTTAAGTTACGCATGTCGCTGCGGTGCAAAGTTCAAGCTTGGTGAACTCTGACCTGCGAAATCGCATCACTTGACTGCGTGAGACCAATCAAGGATCAAAACAGAACCTCTCTGGACAGAAATTTAAAACATGGAGCTATCACTCGCTTTTTTAAATGTCTAATCATCTTGTTTAATCCCGCCCCTTTTCGCAGCGCCGTACGACAGAATTTTACACACACAAGGCCCAGTGTGACCGCAGCTTTAAGCTGCGTTCACACTGGAGTTTTTTCCCCATAGACCTTCATTCATATGCACACGAATGTGTCAGACCGGAAACGTAAGGTCATGCGTCAAGTTTCGCAGTTTGCTGCGGTGCAAAGTTCAAGCATGGTGGTGAACTCTGACCTGCAAAATCACATCATATGATTGCGTGAGACCAATCGAGGATCAAAACATGACCTCTCTATTTTTTATGTCTAATCATCTTGTTTAATCTCGCCCCTTTTCGCAGTGCTGTACGACAGAATTTTGCAAGCTCAAACTCTAGTGCAGGGGTGCTCAACCCTGTTCCTGGAGATCTACCTACCTGCATAGTTCTGCTCCTACCCTGATCAAACACACCTGAACCAATTAACTAGGACCTGAACAGCACTTGATTATTACAGGCAGGTGTGTTTGATGTGGGTTGCAACTGAAATCTGCAGGAAGGTAGATCTCCAGGAATAGGGTTCGCCACCCCTGCTCAAGTGTGACCGCAGCTTAATTTCGAGAGGAGCACATCATATGATTGATTAGTAAGCCAATCAGATTAATCCAAACTCACTATAAGAAGCCTGTCTAAAACTTCTCCCTTATCTTCGTTTCCCAAAGAAATTCTCATCCACCCCATCTTCCCCCTTTCCTCTTTTACCAAGGGGAGCTCTCGAGAAGTACCTGATCTCAGATCCCCTTACCAGTGGCATAGTTATCAGGGGGCCCCCCATCAACCCGCTTTTCAGTTTCTCATCGCTCCCAAAAAATCGCTTCAAAAATGAAAAGTCTGTCATAATTTATTTATCCTTGAAAGACAGGAAAAGAGTGCATAAATGATTACAGAATTGTAATTTTAGGGTGAACTACCCTCTTTAAATAGAGCATTTTAATATGTCATTAAATAATTGATGTTCTAAATATGCCTGACAAGACTCCTTTAATTATAAGAATGTATGATTATTATTTCCCAAAATAAAAATCAAAGTTATGGTTTTAAAAAGAAGTGTTTATAAGGTACAAGTGATGCTACTCTAACATTTTCATATCTCTATATATAAACTCAAATCCGTTTGTTGCGTTTTTTTCCGCTGTAGTGCCAACATCAGTTCAGAAACCGGCGCTGGAACTGCTCCACCACACCTCGCGGGATCAACGTGTTTGGGCGAGTCATGAACCAAGGTTACTACAGTGATGTCACAACATACAAACATAACTCACAGACTACGCCGTTATTTTTTTGCTACAGCATACAGTGATGGTTCAAGTATAGAGTGTGATAAATATATGAAACTAAATTAAATGTTGTATGAAAATAGTTGTAGATAAAACAAGACATTTATTAAAACAAGAAACTTAATAATCATTGTTTCAGTCAATTCTGAAGAAATAGTTTAACCCCAAAACTATTGTGCTCTGATTTTACTGAAGCTTTGGTCCTTGGTGATTTGAGTGTGAAAAAAAGCTGTAAAAATATTCTTAAATGTTCCACTAATAAAAAAAAAAAAAACAGCTAAATCTTAGTTTTGGATGAACTGCTGATAGAAAAAAACTGTTGTCATTATTAAAGCAGAAATACAGGGGAAAACATACCGCTATAGAAACAAAATACTTGAAAATTGTCTGCTTTTGTGATTGTACAGGGTTTGCCAGGTATGTGTTTTAGGAAAATGTTAGAATTTCATTCATTTAAAGGTTATATAACTTTTAATCAAATATCAAATTAAAATATTGTCATTTAGACCATTTTGTTTAATCTTTTTTTACAGATGATCAAAATTACATTCATTTTTATAAATTCTTATTCAAAATCAGGGTTGTTGCTGATTTCTTACAAATTCAGATTTTTTCACTCTTCTACAGTTAATACACTGGTATTGTGCAGTTTAAAATGAATATAAGCTAAACACATGGCACATTTTTTGTTATTTAGACCATTTCTCATTTTATGCTCCAACATTTTTCTACATTTTTACTTTAATTCAAGTATTTATTAGCAGAACAAAATAAAAACTTTTCAGTTTTACTGAAGTACATAACTATAAATTACAAATTATATGTGTACACAGTGGGTACGGAAAGTATTAATACCCCCTTAAATTTTTCACTCTGTGTTATATTGCAGCCATTTGCTAAAATCATTGATCTCATACAGCCATGAGTCTTTTTTCGGAAAGATCCAACAAGCTGTTCACATCTGGATTAAGGGATCCTCTGCCATTCCTCCTTGCAGATCCTCTCCAGTTTTGTTAGGTTGGATGGTAAACATTGGTGTACAGCCATTTTTAAGTCTCTCCAGAGATGCTCAATTGGGTTTAAGTCAGGGCTCTGGCTGGGCCATTCAAGAACAGTCACAGAGTTGTTGTGAAGCCACTCATTCATTATTTTAGCTGTGTGCTTATGGTCATTGTCTTGTTGGAAGGTAAACCTTCGGCCTAGCCTGAGGTTCTGAGGACTCTGGAGTTTTCGTCCAGGACATCCCTGTTCTTGGCCGCATTCATCTTTCCCTCAATTGCAACCAGCCATCCTGTCCCTGCAGCAAAAAAACACCCCCACAGCATGATGCTGTCACCACCATGCTTCACTGTTGGAACTGTATTAGACCGGTGATGAGCAGTGCCTGGATTTCTCCACAGATACTGCTTAGAATTGAGGCCAAAAGTTTTATCTTGGTCTCATCTGACCAGATAATCTTATTTCTCAACACTTTAACAAACTACATGCGGGCTTTCATATGTCTTGCACTGAGGAGAGGCCCCTCTGCCATAAAGCTCCAACTGGTGGTTAGGGTGCCGTGTGTTTAACTTAAATGATTTAACGTAGAGTGAAAGTTTTATGGGGATCTGAATACTTTCCGTAGCCACTGTATATCAGATATTGCGTTGAACAGTACTGTAGGTGGTCTTTGTGTAAACATTAAGAATGTTTATGGCATTGATGATTACTGATATAAGACCAATTAAGTGTCCACGTTCATATATTACCCTTTGCTTAATTACATCAATACATTCAGATTTAAAAAAAAAAACAGCTGTTTACACCTGACTGGTTGCGTTGTCTTTCAGGAACGCGTGAAGCAGCTTTTGTCCACGCTCTCTCATCTGCAGCCGTGGCAGTGGCAGTGACCCGGGGCTGCAGCAGGGGTGAACTGGAGAGGTGTGGCTGCGACCGAAAGGTCAGGGGGGTCAGTCCTGAAGGTAAGAAATCAAACACCCTGATAACAAAAGCACACCAATAATACACACACTAACATATGCTTCTCACTCACCCTTAGGTTTCCAGTGGTCAGGCTGCTCTGATAATCTGTCCTACGGCGTTGCATTCTCACAGACCTTTGTGGACGAGCCGGAGAGAGCTAAAGGCATGTCTTCAGGACGCCCACTAATGAACATTCACAATAATGAAGCAGGACGGAAGGCAAGCGAGCTCATAAAACTCATACTGATATCAAAAATCTAACTGAATATTGACTCATGCTGCTCTCGATGGTCCACTGTCTTGCAGATTTCAGCTTAAAAATACCTGTCTGGATGTTTTTAGTAAGTTTGAAGAGATTGTTCGTGTGTTTAATTTGGGTTGGTGCAAATCTCTGCAGGACTGTGTGTGTCGCTCAAGAAACAGGTTTGGGCAACCCCTTGTTTATATGGTTTTCTTTCCGTACTGGTTTAGGCGATCCTCCATAACATGCAGGTGGAGTGCAAGTGCCATGGTGTTTCGGGATCCTGCGAGCTTAGAACATGCTGGAAGGTCATGCCTCCATTCCGGCGGGTCGGTGCTGTGCTGAAAGAACGCTTTGATGGGGCAACAGAGGTGTGTTACAAGTCAGGGTTGGACTAAGAACACATTGAGCCCTGGGGCTATAGCAAAGGCAAAAAATGGCCCGTTTATTTTTTATTTAAGGAATATCATTATTGTAAATAATTGGATCATTGTTATCTAATGTTCTGCTTGGTTTATATTTGATTTTACGTTTACATACACAGCAAACAAAGCCGCCAAAATCAGCAAAAAAAACCATCTGCAATACTTCCTAAATGAGCACTTTACAATATGGTAAATAGTTTTTTATTTACTGTTAAAAAGTTTGTTTAGAGTTTTTGCTGAACAGAAACTCCTTTAAAATGCATGCTTCTAATGCATTGTGAATCAATTACAGCAGGCTAGCGTTATTTATTTTAGCATCAGATTTGTTGTCTGAAGAAAGAGCGCCAATGTTTCATTTTCATGGACTATATTAACATGGTTTTTAAGGGGCAATGTAAACATTCATAAGAAAGTTGGCTTTCTAACTAGTTCAGAGTTAGACTTCACTGTGTTTACTTCCAAATATTCCGCACGTTGGACATTTTGATAACTCTTTGTTTAGGCTACTTGATTTGATTGAATGCTGTCCTGGTTATATTATCTGAGGATTGTGCGAGTGAGACATCACTTCAGTTAGAACCAAGATCTCTAAAAGAATATCTTCATTGTTTTAATAAAATTTTGCCATTTGAATTGGTTCATGGCATCATGGTGGCGAAGTGGGTATCACGATCGCCTAACAGCAAGATGGTCACTGGTTCGAGCCTCGGCTGGGTCAGTTGGCATTTCTGTGTGGAGTTTGCATGTTCTCCCATGATCGCATGGGTTTCCTCCGGGTGCTCCAATTTCCCCCACAGTCCAAAACATGTGCTATAAGTGAATATTGGGTAAGTTGAATTGTCCAGTGTATGTGTGAATGCGTGTGGATGTTTCCCAGTGATGGGTTGCAGCTGGAAGGGCATCCGCTGCATAAAACATATGCTGTATAAATTGGCGGTTCATTCCGCTGTGGCGACCCCAAATTTGAAAAGGACTAAGCTAAAAAGAAAGTTAATGAATGAATGAAAATAGAACACATAGCATGTCGGCAAAATCATGTTTTTATTAGTCTAAACAGTTTTGAATGAAAATTCCAAAGCACTGACTAAAATGGGTGTGTTTATTGTAATGCATTCTGGGTTTGCACTCGATGTTAAGGACACATGTAATGCTGCAATATAAACTTATAGCAGTATAACTGTGTTTCTAAATCAAAGATGCCCAAACTAGGGCCCCTGGGTAACCTTTGATTTGGCCCTTTATCCCATCTGAGAAGAGAGGAAGAATAATGGGGAAAGTTTGGGTGAATGACTTCTATTTTAATATAACCTAATGTTTGTTTAACTGATGGACTACAAAAAAGCAAAGTGAAAATAAATGTTTAAATTAAATGTTGTTAATTTATCAGATTTTTTAAAAGGATCATGAAACCTTTAAACACATTTTTAGATGTTCACATATACAGTATGTGTGTGCCCCATTGCTAAAACCACACTTATAGGACACATATATTTCATTATAGAGTAAAATTTTTTTTATTTTTGTAAATAAAAAAAAAGCATTGAACTCCATTGAGCTATAATTGAGGTTGTTAATGATTTATTGTATTTTTATACCATAAAAGTATTTTATTTTTATATTATTAAATTATGAAGTTACCATGGCAACTTTAATGTAATACAGTTTGGTATATTTAGTTTCGGCCCACCACCCTCAATCAAGTTTGGTATTTTGCTCTTCATAAGAAAAAGTTTGGGTACCCCTGTTCTAAATAAGATCAAGGGTCACAGCTGCTCTTTGCTTTCTTAAAATATTTGATCTTAAAATAAAATGCACTTTGTGCTTAATATTTTTGCAGAAAGTTGAACTCTCTTATTCTTTTCTTAGTCTTTTAACTAATTTCTTTCTAAAAGACCTTTGTGAAGATCTTCAACCCTTTTAACCCTATCGGGTGAAGAACCATGCATGGTAACTTTATTGACATTGATTGTAATGCACTGAAAAAAATGTTTTGCTGCTTGTTCAAACTAATTTAAATGAGCTGAAACAGTTCTCACAATTTTTTGAGACAATTGTTTTCTGTTCAATCCACTTAAATTTGTAAAATAATCAAGTTAATTTAAACAATTTGTGTTGGCACAACATGAAGGAATTCGGGAGTCATAAAAACTTCAAAGGTCTTGTAATAAACCCCAGTGGCAGTCCAGGGTTTTTCCAATGTGTATTTCAATGAGTGGCCTATAAAGCGTACCCCAAGTCTAAACTTTTGAAGAATAGTACATCCTTGCTTAATAGCGGCATAATTTCTTTCAAAACAACATCTTAGTGACCCCAAACATTGAATTCTACATGTGTATTTGGCAACATAATTTGGTAAGATCAAGGGTCACATCTGTTCTTGGTGTTTAGGTTCGGCTAACGCGTGTGGGCTCTCGCACAGCTCTCCTTCCACGGGACCCCCAAGTAAAGCCACCAGCCACACGGGACCTGGTCTACCTGGCTCCCTCACCAGATTTCTGCCGACTGGACCCAGACAACGGCATTCCTGGCACTGCAGGGCGACGGTGTAATGGTAAAAATCAAGTTTCACATGCCAGTTTATCACACTGTACACGCAGTTTCTAATTGTGCCTCCATGTGCCAGGAACCTCGCGGTTGGCTCCAGACGGTTGTGAGCTGCTATGCTGTGGCCCAGGTTTTCGAGCAGGCCGGGCTGAGGTGGTTCAGCGCTGCTCCTGTAAGTTTTCGTGGTGCTGCTCAGTGCGCTGCCAGCAGTGTAAGAACACGGTGCTCATACACACCTGCCGAGAATGAGACACACCTGGAAAAACCACGCAACCACACCAGAAACACCTCATCTCATGCCAGACCTAAGTGCGAACTGCCCACATTTTGAACAGCCTTCTCTATCCAAAACATCCTGGATCATGTCAATTTTGGTGACTTTAAGCTTTGTTCAGATATGACATTCCAATTATGTTAACCTTCTATGAAACAAAGTGTTGTATTGGAACATGCAAAGAACTTATTTCCTAAAACCCTCAAATACACATCAAATACAAAACCATTAACTAACTCGCTCAGACAACGCTCTTAAAGCTGAGATTAATCCCTGAATAACAGTGAGAGAATAATGTTAGTTTAGTCTATGAGGCATTAGCAATAAACTCTAGCGCAGAACTGCTCGATCTGTTTTTTCTGTATTTATAATTTCTTTTCAGTTTTGCCGATTGTGTTTATTTATTTGAGTTCATCATGCCTGTATGGCGTTATTTTTGGAGAGAAAGTTCCCTTTGCAAACTCTCTGGCTTCAGCTGTTTCATTTCAGCTTGTTGAATTACATAGAGGCTCGTGTATTACCATTGTCTTGTTTTTATAATCTATATGACCTTAAATAAAGTTGTTTGACATTCCCAATGTGGAAAGAGGCTGTGTTTGTTAATTGTGTAATACATAAAAAATAACTATATATATATATATATATATATATATATATATATATATATATATATATATATATATATATATAAATAAAACTATATAAACTAAGAATTTCCATGTAATATGGAATCTATTTATTGAGTACTTTAACAAGAGAGCAGTGATTGAACCCTAGTAGAAAAACCTCAAATTCCCCCCTTATTTATCTTTCTTTTTCCTCTTCCCCACCCCTTTTCTCTGTATTTTTTTAGTTCTCTTAGACATATAATAGTAACATGATGTTACAACTTTGTTTAAGATAAAAAGTATACATATGTAAAAGTTATAATTTGTACTTTTGTAAACAATACAATAAAAAGAATGTAAAAAGAAAAAAAAAGAAATTCATTATTTTGACTGTAACCCTCCTGAAAATATGTCCCTAATCTTAATTATATTTCATCTCAATAGCAAAAAAATTATTAAAATGATTTGCAATACAAGTGAACAGGAAGAATAATGTACCAATCAATTAATAATATTGAGAGTCGTACGCTCAGAATAATATTTTTTGTTGCTTGTTCAAACTACTCATTTAAAATGAGCTGAAACAACACAATTCTTGAGATTTTGTTGGGATAACACAATTGTTTTATGTTCAATCCACTTAAATTAGTAAAAACTAATGAGTTAACTTAATTTGTTCATGTCGTCCCAACACAAATCATTTGCGTGGAACAAAGCCTTTTTTAGTGTACATAGTAGACGGCCAATATAAATTGAGAAATCTTAAAATAAAATTTACTTGTTTAATATTTTCATGAAAAGTGTTTTCATGATCTTCAAAAACATAGATTCTTCAACTCATTTCTTCTAAAAGACCTTTGCGAATATCTTTAACCCTTTTAAACATATTGTGTGAACAACCTTACATGGCAACTTCATTGACATTGAGCACAATATAATTTAAGTCATAGAATTTCAAAGGTCTTGTAATAACCCCCTGTGGCTCTCCAGGGTTTTTCCAATGTGTATTTCAATAAGTGCACTATAAAGTGTTCGAACAATATTACATCCTTAATAGATGCACAATTTCCTTAAAAGAATAAATAAAGTGATCCCAAACTTTTGAATTGTACATGCTTGCATATAATGTCTTTTTACACACACCATACACTCTCACAATCATCTAATAATCAGAATACATCTGTGTGTCAGTCGCTCCATTTTATTACAAATATAGTGAGATTCCAAACACCGCAGGACTAAGAAAAAGGCCACATTTCAAACCATCATCATCAGTTTACCTCCTCCTTTTAACTCACACGACTGTTAAGATTGGTTATTCAAAATATTATATTTCAAAATGTTATTTCTTTCATAAATCACAATCAAAATGGTACTCTAGCAAAAAAAATAAAATAAAAAGTCATTTTTAAAAAAAACTCAAGTTTCAAAATATCACCACTAAATTCATTCACCCAAAAGAGAAACAAAAAACAGTAATACATTTAATACATCATACTCAAAAGACAACAAAACGGGGGAAAAAATAAAAATAAGTTCAGTTTTCTAAATGGCCAGCAGATGGCACGAGAGTAAATGCACTTAAAGAGAGATTCTAGGAGCATGAACCACAGAAGAAGGGAACAGTCTGCCTCATACAAGAAGAAATAAATGTTTGCGAACTAAAATCCAGGTTCCAAACTCTCTTATAAACCACATATAACACCGGTCACTCAGAAGGGGATGTGGTCATAGACTGAGACTACTATGGCCATAACACTCTGATCCAACATTAAAACAGTTTTTAATAGTTATAATATCTAAAATGATTACGGTTTATTTTGCATCTCTCCAATTCAACACCACAGTGATTAGAGCTAATTAAATGCCCAGGATAATCACGTTAGCTTGCTTTTGTGCCCAATTCAGTCCAGTACATGTTAATAACATACACGACAGAACCTGCCTAAAGGTGTTGCGGGAGCCCGGTGTCTAGGAATGGCATATAAAAGATAATAATAATAAAAAAAAGACACAAATCGGAACCCATAACAACACTAAAAGGCAAATTTGTCAAGAATCGCTTTTGTGCCAATGGCAATTCTGCAACGTAGCAAAAAGCTCAGAGGAGATTCAAGAAAGCTGAAATCAGCTTACTGCGAGCACACACACACCATCCACAGGTTACAAATAGCTGAGTCCTGCAGAAGTGTTCATCAGAGCAGTCAGCATGTTCGGCTTTACACTTTATGAAATGTGCTGTTTATCGGCATTGTGTGCGAACCATCCTTGTGCGGCTTTAGAGCAAAGCATGTGTCACGGACAGAACCTGATGTGTGTCCAGTGAAAGTGTTTCAAATCATTCATTTTTGTTGGCCGTCAAAAACCTGAAGCTTTTAATCTCATGTATTAGTGCCACTGTCACGCAGATATTACATTTTTTGGGGAGAAGATTATGCGTGACTGACACTTAAAGCATTAAAGTGGATCTTTATGTTGTTCTGTAAGACATCACATGCATAAAGTGCACCTGTATCTTTTGTTTTTATTGATATACTCTTTGTTTTGTCAGGGAATTATTGGTTCCAGGGTTCTCAAATTTCTTCTGTTGTTCTAGATACATTTAGAAAGGCACAGTGTGCATTTATTTGTTATCAATACCTTTTTTATGTCGCCAAATTCCTCCAGTATCACAGTTTTTTTTTTTTGTTTTTGCCGTTTTGTTCCCATGATTTTTCCAAATTATAACTCATCTCCACTCCAAAGCCAAGCCCTACCAACCTTAAACCCCCATGTTTCTTTTTTTCTGCCTCTCTTGATGGAGTGAGTGCATCACCCACTGCTTGTGTTCCTACAAAAGGATGCAGCGCTTCTTGGGTTTGGTCTCAGGAGGTTCAAGGGCAGCGAGAATTGCCTCGTCGAATACGTTCTTCAGACCTCTCTATTAAAAAGAAATGATAAAAAGACAAAGGTCACGTGGGTGATAAGTGAGTATTTGTTAGGTTGTCATCACAGGTGTGTGCGGCTGCTCTTTTAACCTGTGTGAGAGCGGAGCACTCCACGTATTTGACAGCTCTGAGGTCTCTGGACAGCTTCTCCCCACTCTCGGGTGATATGGGGCGCTGCTTGTTTTTGGCAAGTTTTTCCACAGTGTTACTGTCATCCCTCAGGTCCACCTGAGTGCCCACAAGAAGGAATGGAGTGCGTGGACAATGGTGAGAGATCTCTGGTACCCACTGAGAAAAAGAGAGCAAAACAACTGATGGTAAGATATGGAAAGGCATTAAAAGAACAAACATCATCAAAATTTGGAAGGCCTTTTTTCTTACGTTAAAACTCTCCAGCTGGATCTAGACTGATCACCCATGCTAGCTCTTGACAATATTAATACATCAGTTTGTAAGCTTTCATTACTCGAATTGTAACATTTACACATCTGCCCCTACATTATTTATGTAATTGGGTTTTGTTTTGTTTTAATATTATTTTCATTTATTTATTTATTTATTTACTTTGTATTTATATTTTTTTTCTATTATAATTTGTATAAGGGTTGTTTGATTTGTGTGTAAAATGTAAAAATGTTAAATAAATTATAAACTAAAAAAGAACAAACATCACCACAAATTTAGAGACAAAAAGTGTGTAACACTGGAACGGCCAATCTGATCAAAAATAGAGAAATAAAAGTGGTAATCTTAAAGGCCATTTTAATTTTTGTGGGAACTAGCCCTTTAAATAATGATTAAAATTTTGTAATTATTATTATTAATTTGATACATTTTAAAATATCAAAACCTCAAAAGCTAGATTCAGGTAAAGATTTATCTTAATTAAATGCATTTTTGTTAAATACAAGTATTAATTATTGAACTGATTATGCACAATTAAATCATTTATTTTAAATGTAAATCTTCTAAAAAAACATTATGAATGTCTTTAATGTCACTTTTGATTAAATAATTTCTAAAAATGAATTAACTACAGCCATGGTGAATATAAGATCACTTAAATATTACAGATTATAGAATATTATAGACAATATTCTTTCAAATACTTAATCTCACCACTCACACACGTTTAAACAACAGTGTGTGTGTACATATTACAAATAATAATGAAGCTTGTAAAATACAGCAACTATCAGTTTATTCTTGATAAAATCAGGCAGAAATAATAATCAACATTCCTGTGGGCTCCCTTACATGACATTATAAACTTGAAATCTCTGTACTGAACTGTCCTTATCTTACAAATCAATCTGTGCTGGCTGTTTCCACTCAAACTTTCCTCTTTCAGTTCTACACCCAAAAATAAACTGCAGTCAAAACACATTCCACGCAAGGAAATGGTTTATTCATGCTCCAAGTCAATAGTGCGTTACAATGCTTAAAGATCCATGAATATATTGGTGTGAAAAAACTGATTATGATTAGAATTCTATTATGAAGGACATGATAATATTAAAATGATATGGCAGAAATTCTTTAATAGGCTGTTAAACTGTTGTGCCTAAAATAGTACAATTACAGAAAGCTGCAAATGACAAATAGCAATCAAGTATTCTAGAAAGCCAAGTAATTATTTAATTATATAAAATATATATAAAGAAAAAATAGCTTAAAATTAAGTAGATTTACAATAAAACAGGAACAAGTATGTGGCAATTAAATTAACGCAACGAAACAACTTTTTCAGATCAAGCTGATGATATTTGTTCTCGATTTAAACAGATATCAGGTTTGTTTAATTTCTCAGAAAATTTTTGTCTTAATTTTTTGGCAAATGTTTTTTTTTAAAGAGCCATTGGGTGGGGGGGTGCGCGTATATATATATATATATAGACCATTTTAATTTAGTCATGTCGTTGGCCCATGAACATTTCCTGCTTGTTGTCAAACTATTTCAAAACTGTAATTCAGGAGGCAATTCAATCAGAACTTAAATGTTAAAACAGCTATCATGACATTATTTATCAATTTGTGGCTCTTTTCGGATTCCCTGAAGCTATAGAAACTAAAAATGTAACACAGGAAATAAAGTGGGACCATTGTTTTTGTTTACATCCCTCAAAATGGTCGATATATTTAAACAAAACCTTTATTTATGTTCATGCACAACTCAAAAATAAACAAACATGAAGCTTGACATGTTGAGCAAGTCCATGAATGAAGAAAGGACCTATTATCATTTTTTTCATTTCGTCTCGTGAATGTTGTTTTAATTTACATGCATGAGGTTACCATAAAAATGTAGTGGAATACTCTTTCCAGGTCCAAGCCGCTACTCATTTGAATTGAGAAAATATTCCTTTATGACCACTTTTTAGTCCTATCACACATTAAAGTGATTTTATATAAAATCATGGTGTACACAACAGTCTCTAGACTTGCTGCATCACAAATACCAAACTTTTAACAATTTATAAAAAATGTAACACCTTCTGGCCATTGGTTACTAGGTATGGATTTATATATTGCGATCGTGATTTTTGAAAGTACTACATCGCTTTTTAAACGTTTATTATTACCATTTGATGAGTCTCCCCATACAGTTTGATTTAGCGATTGAACCCGGAGGCCACTTCGCGTGACGTCACACTTAACAAGCGGATTGGTGTCGCGATTCAAGTTAATCCACAGTACTGCACATTGGTTGAAATGTGTGTTCTTATTAATTTTGCTGTAAAAATTACAATAAAAAGGAATTGTAATTGTCTTTTCAATAGGAAACTTATTTCTAGTGAAGGTTATCATTTTTGAAACTTTAAAATATTATTGAAGGGAGACAACTGGAGAGCCCCAAAATTTCGTCAAAGAGTCACGGGTCATAGGTTCCCTAGTACCACTGGCTTAGATATTTGAGTGGGAAGTCATGACAAAATACAGAAGATCAAAATTTCTCTTGAGGAATCTAAGACTTTCTCTTATTTTAATAATTGTTAGGCCTTAGATGCAAATTACAACTCTTCAAGACTGCTAAAGCCCTGCTGTATATCCATCTCTTTAGACCATTTCAATGCGATGATGTTGTTGGTCCATGAACATTTCCTGCTTGTTATCAAACAATTTCAACACTGTAACAAGATGCAATGCTCAATGCTTAATAACTTAATGGTAAAACAGCTATCATAACATTATCAATTTGTGGCTCTTTTTGGATTCTCGGAAGCTATAGAAATTAAAAATGTAAAACAGGAAATATGTTGGGACCATTGTTTTTGTTTACATCCCTCAAAATGGTCTATAGAATAAGATCATGCAGAATATGTAGATTATAAGTACTGATAAGCAGCCAATATTTCAATAACATTTATGCTTATAAGCAACTTAATAGTGAGAATTGGTCCTTAAAGTGTTATCAAATGTATTAATTTTGATTGATTGAGATGATTCTCTAGGGCAATGAATCATGCATAAAATGTAATAAACAATCTTCAAGCATTGATGAACGCAATAAAGCAACGACAAATGTGAAATAAACAGTGCATGCTTTATCCTTTTGTATATTTAAATATAGAAAAATACACTGCAAAGTCAACTCAACATATCATGCACATGTGACTTCACATTGTGATATTAGGACATATAGGCCTATAGGACATGTATGAAAATAAAATATTTGAAAAGAAAACAAGTGACAAACGAGTATCTGAAAGTCAAAAAATAAATTAGAAGCGTGTCAGTACACTGTAGAAAAATTGACTCAACTCAAAACTGTAAGGCAACTTGCTGCAGAGCTTTTTTAAATTTACTCAACTTTCAACCCAAGTACTGCACTTGACTCGATTTAAGTTCAGTAAACTCAAAAAAGTCCTGCGGCTAGCTGGCTTAAAATTAAGTTGAGTCAACTTTTTTTTTTTTTTTTTTACAGTGTAACAGTGTGCTTTTCAAGTATGCATTGATCCATTTAAATACAAAGCAGATCTATTCACATGAGCTTAATTCTCCAAGTGCAGCAGGAAAATCAGGTACTGCTTAAAGAGTGTTAATGACACTAAACAACTTGTGACGTCTGTGTCTCACTAAAGCCTCACTGTACGAAACACACCATGTGCTGAAATGGGTATCAACACCACAATGTATCTACACACATCTCCACACCAGATATGAAAGAATAGTAAAAGTGAAGATTAAAACCGTTTAGTTTCAGTTTAGTAGAGCTTCAATAATCAATATAGTCATCAGAAAAAGCGGAGAGTTTAAATGAGTAAAACAGCAGAAAGCATCTGATTAACACGCACCTTCTCTTTCACATTCTCAAAGGAGGAAGGAGAAACAACTGAGAAGCAGACAAGGAAGACGTCTGTCTGCGGATAGCTGAGAGGCCGAAGTCTGTCGTAGTCTTCCTGCCCTGAGAAACAAAAACAAGAGTCAATTGATTGATTGGTTCGATATTAGATGTAGAACAGCAGGAGACGGAGAACAGCTACGACTGAAGAGAAATCTAATGCATTATAAACACAAAAGCTAGAAACAATATTATATTAATGAACATTTCATTGATACGTGTATGTAAAATTCGTTAGTGTTTTTAAAAGTTTTTTATGCCCAGCAACAGTCACAGAATTTAAATTCCCAAAAGGTTTTTTTACCGCAGTGACATAGAACCAACATTTTCTGTTCCCCAATGAACTTTGTAGCCCAACAAACCTGTTTTTTTCCATTGTGTGTACAACATTTTAATAGCTAGAGAACATTTTGAGCACTGGAAATATGGCAGGGATGTTAAAGGTTCTTCGTGGAACCATTGACTCCAGAGAAGGCAGGATTTGATCCACAATGCTAATATTTAAAAAAACATTTTACTAACCCAAAACCTTTGATCAATAGTGCACCAACTAAGACTGTAGAATTGTAGGATGTGCTTTTTACCCCATTACACTTTATTTATATGTAGTTTTTCTGAACACATATCAGTCAACAAGCAACAAACATATTGATTTTATCTGCCACGTGACACCATAAAATCTGTTTAATATTGTCTGAAGAAATATTCAAATGCACATTCACCTACCAAACTATGTAACATTATCTAGGTTGTAAACCGTAAATAATAATAAAATGTGTCAGAGGATCTGGACTGAATTGATTGTTTTTTTTTTTTTCATGTGTTCAGCATGGCAAGATGTCCAAACAGAAATGAGCAGAGGCTCTATTTCCAGTTTTCACATCTTCTTTTTGTATAACTGGCTATACATATCAGACATCACCACTTGAACACAGTAGACAATCAAATCAGATTAATGTCCAGTGCTTACCTGCTGTGTCGAAAAGCCCCAGTGTATACGGTTCCCCTCCAATCATCACCGTGACAGCATAATTATCGAACACCTGCGAACAAACACAAACCTCTCTTATTCATATTCACTGGACGTCACACTTCAGTTCATATCTGAAACTAAATACTGATTTACATTTGTTTAGCCATAAATTCAACAAAATACAAGTGGTAGACAGCATGTACAGTGCTCAGCAGGTACACCCCTCACAAGCTATTTTTTAAATTCATATATAATAGGAAGCTATACAATATCATATTTGTGCATATACATTAGATTAATCAGTACTGAAGCCAAATCTGGAGCTTATCTAACAAAATAACTTAAGATAACGGTCCAAAAACTAGTACAGCCAAATTTATGTTACAGAAAAATATTAAATACAAATTTAAAAGAGGAAAAATCAAGAGAAACAAAAAATGGAAAAAAAATGGTTGAAATTTGTAGGTTGTAAGTTTTTTTTGCAATATTTAGCTTGAATTTAATTGTATTATCTTTCAATTTCTAAATATGTTTGGTGACTAAAATGATATTTTAATAAATATATCTGTTTAATAAATCTGTTTTGTTTAAATGCACCAAAATTCACTGCCTTCACTGAGAAATGGATACAAATATTCATTTTCAAAATGAGGTGTGCTTAATTATGCTGAGCTCTGTATGACAGCAAGTCTTTTTTAAGAGGGAAACTGTATTTCATTTCAATTTCAAAATTTAGCTATCCAAAAACAATGGTAGCTCTTCAGAGCTTGAGTCTGTGCTAAACTGATGGCACAACAACCACCAATGCCAGGCTGTAGTATTTACTATTGTAAATAAATATTACATTTAGGTCATGAATGGCAGTGAAATTATATGAATTAAGTTTGCTGTAAAATGTTGAGCTGTTTAACTGCAATGTATAAAACGCTTAAATGTGGACGTTTATTTTTGTGCAATAATGTCCGAATGGGGAAGTTAAAAGACTATACGTAACATTAAAACACTTGAAGAGCATTAGTCTAAAACTTTCACACATCTCGCTCTATGTGGCATCTGTTTAACACTGAATGTTTATATTTGTCAACACACATTTTTACTAGGCTATATGGCACATCTTCTCATTTTGACATGTTTACGTACACTCAAAACAATAAAAAAAATGTCTATTTATTTAAAATGAACTGAATCGACACAATTCTCAGATTTTTGTAGGGTCAACTTATTTTATGTTCAATCTTCTTAAATTTGCAAAAACAATAAAGTTACATTATTCGATTTGCGTTGGGACAACAACAAGGGATTGTGTGGAAGTCTGCATTTTTTTGTCTATTTGAATAGTCATTACGAGAATGTATCATCAGTTATCTCAAGTTTAGGCAAGTTCTGGTTTAGTTTTTGTTAAATACAAAACACGCATCATTCAGTACTTTTAATACATGTGTACATTAAAAAGAACCACTTTCATAATTTTACTCTAGTGAAATTAAGAAGGTATAGCACTTTTACTGAAGGAAGTATCTATATTTGTCTAATAAGAGCTTAAGCTCCTCATTTAAACCATCACAAAGCTAGGGCTGCACAATATACCGTTTCAGCATCAATATCACAATGTGAAGTCACATATGCATGATATGTTGAGTTGACTTTGCAGTGTATTTTTCTATATTTAAATTTACAAAAGGATAAAGCATGCACTGTTTATTTCACATTTACCGTTGCTTTATTGCGTTCATCAATGCTTGAAGATTGTTTATTACATTTTATGCATGATTCATTGCCCTAAAGAATCATCTCAATCAATCAATCAAAATTAATACATTTGATAACACTTTAAGGACCAACTCTCCCTATTAAGTTGCTTATAAGCATTAATGTTATTGAAATATTGGCTGCTTATCAGTACTTATAATCTACATATTCTGCATGATCTTATTCTATAGACCATTTTGAGGGATGTAAACAAAAACAATAGTCCCAACATATTTCCTGTTTTACATTTTTAATTTCTATAGCTTCCGAGAATCCAAAAAGAGCCACATATTAATAAATAATGTTATGATAGGTGTTTTAACATTAAGTTATGATTGAATTGCCTCTTGTTACAGTTATAAAATAGTTTGATAACAAGCAGGAAATGTTTATGGGCCAACAACATTTATCCCTAACCCAATATCTAAACTACCTTAATATATATTCATAAGGAGCAAATTTGGAGTTTATTGAAGCAGTCATTTTGATGGTTTGTTAGCAAGAATCAAACCTTAAAATAAAGAGTGACTATATAGATTCTTTCCAAATGCTATGGAATCACTATTCAATGCTATTTACGGTATAATTGCAGAAAAATAAAATATCAGTGTCCAGTTTTTCCAATCTCGTGCAGCCCTACACACAACACATAATATCTGGCATTATTCCACATAGTCATTGGATCACCGTGACCCTCCCCCTGAATCTCGGACCCGCAGCCCTCCACCATTTACTCCATTACCGTAGGAACATATTCGGAGGGGAATTTGTTGGTTGTATATGAGATGAGCAGACAGGTCTTTCCGACAGCTCCATCCCCAACCACCACACACTTTATGGTCTGCATCTATATAGAGAAGCAAAGAGACATATTAGAAATCAAGTTATCTCAATTGCTATTGGCCCTCATGGGATTCAGAAATGCCTCTGAGTGAATCATTCAGGAATCATTTGTTTCGGGCGTTCACTGTCGCCTCTGTTTGGCAGGTTGAATGCATTTACCAGAATTGTCAATAAGCCCTAAGTGATGTGATTTGATTTCAGAGACAAAGGCAGGCATACAGAAAGACATCTACAAGAATGCGTCCGATCTTATTTGCTTCCGCATATTAGCGCTGCTTAGAGGAAGACTCGACTTTGTCACTTTGTCATACTCGTGCAATATAATCGCCGATTTTCAACTTTATTACCGTCTGTGAAAGACTTTTAACATCAGACATTCTGTATAATGTTCTTCCTTTTAATAAACACATTTTGGAGTCTAATTTTGGACGCGACAAACAAAAGACGAACAGATCTTCATCAAAACACTCATTAATTAGTTTGTCGTTGATTCATTCATGATTTTTCTTAACAAGACACGTGCTTTATTGATAGTAAAAGTCAGGTTTTATTATTAAATTGTTTAATTCTGCTTTCTTCCCCACTAATAAAGTTAGACACTTAACCAAATAAGTCTACCTCAAGTTACTGGCTACTAATGTTACAATAAATAACGAAGAAATCAGTAGTTTGCGGCGATCACAATTAGCGAGATTTATCCTGGCGGGATTTGTTAGCAGTAGATAAATCAAAGTTTTGTGTAATGAAGGCGACAGGATGCTGCGAGGCTAAGCTAACGCGTTAGCACTACTGAGAGGGCCACAAACCAACCCAAACCAAAACTACACAACGGTTAAAACCCGGCCTAAAGTGTGTACTGTTTTACTACTGTTTGATCGATAAGAAATCATATAAAATAATGATACAGTTTAAGAACAGCTTACCGTTTCTCTCCGGCGACTAGGCGTTGGTTACGTCCGGGTTTGAGAGTATCAATCTGACGTGAATGAAAGCGAAAAACGTCCGAGCGTAGAGCCTCGATGATCAGCCTGCCCACTCCGCGCACACGCCCAGCACAGCCTGCAGTTGCTTTATAGCGGCCACTAGGGGGTGCAGTTACTGCTTTCAAGAGGCAAGAACTCGACTTTTGGACTTCAAGGCCCCTCAATTGTCAACAATATTTGAGGGCCCTCCGCCCAACATTCATTCATTCATTCAAACTTGATTACAGAATTAAAAACTAGCAAAAAAACATTTTCCATAACATATAAGAAACCAAACTATTTGCAAAATACAGCAATAAAAATGTCTCCACAGCTTGGATTGATAGTGTGTACTACTGACCTCTATGTTTGATAAACTTGCAATATATATATATAAATAATATATTAACAGCACGGTGGCTCATGGTTAGCACAGTGGCCTCACAGAAAGAAGGTCCCTGGTTTGAGTCCCGCTGGGTCACTCGGCATTTCTGTGTGGAGTTTGCATGTTCTCCCTGTGTTCATGTGGGTTTACTCCGGGTGCTCCGGTTTCCCCCACAGTTCAAAGACATGCGGTACAGGTGAATTAAATAAGCTAAATTGGCCATAGTGTGTGTGTGTGTGTTCGCGTTTCCCAGTACTGGGTTGCAGCTGTAAAGGTGTAAAACATATGCTGGATAAGTTGGTGATTCATTCCACTGTGGTGACCCCTGATGAATAAAGGGACTAAGACAAAGGAAAATGTATGAATGATATTAACAGTTTCTATCCAATGAAATGTTTAAGAACTTGACTAGAAATACATATTTAAACAAATAGAAAAAATATCTAGATTTTCAGTTCTTTCAGTTTATTTGTTTATTTATTTTCCACTTATTTCGTCTTATTTTATTTATTGAGACACCCTAATAGACCGTTTTCACATTTCCGGGTTTCTCAGCAGTGGAAGTCTTCATAGCTGGGTATACAGACAGAGAGCATTAAATAGCTGAGTACCACAAATAATATGTAGTTTTGCATTCAATTTTACTCAAATAACAAAAGAAAAACTCCAAAACACTTTTTTTTTCACAACTTTTAAAGGAAAAAAGAAAACAGCAGCCAGAAGATGATATAAGATGATAATGATATTAACTGTTTCACCCTAGACACTGTATTAGAAACAGCTCGAATAAGCATGAACTAGTTTTTTTGTAATTTTATGTAAAGATGATATAATATGAAGTATATCTTATAATAGTACATAATTTTTTAAAATCTTAAAATTCATGTTTTTTTTTGTTTTGAGGAAGGGGTAGCAGGTTAATTATTCCAATCTGTTGGATCCTTAAATATAATAAAATCTATTTTACCCATAGATTTTTTACAATGAGGAACAAAAAAATAAGTCTGAACAGAATGTCTAACTTGATAATTTAGGGGAAAAAATACAAAATATTGTTGTAAATAATATGGATACTGAAAATGAAGACATTTGAATAATGTAATTAAATTGAAGCCAGTGAATATGTTGTGTGCAAATATGGCCACTGCAACAGATCATACATTAAACAATGATGTGTGTAAAAGAACAACCCAGAACAAATCTGCAAAGTCTATTATATGCTGTATTAAGGGGAGCAGGATCTGATTTGGGCGCACTCTGATAAACAATATCACAATAATCAAAAATTGGCAAAATAAGTTGAAGAGCAAGTTTCTTGCGAACACTAAATGAAAAACAATGCCTAGACCGATATAAGGTACTAAATTCAAAGTTGACTTTACTTACACTTTGATTAATATGTGATTAATTAATTATTATGTGAAGGAAAGTTCAGAATCAAGAATCTGACACATATGACGGTATCATCAGCATAAAGCTGAACACTACACTTATTGAGAATTAACGGTAAATTATTAACATAAATAGAGAAAAGAAGTGGTCCTAGAATTGAAACTTGAGGAACACCTCTTTCTTGAACCAAAAAATCTGAATTAAACCCAGTTAATACTACACATTGTTTTCTATTATGCAAATATGTGTTAAACCACATAACTGCATTTTCAGACAGACCAATAGCATGAAGCTTATCTAAAAGTAAATATCGATCAACTTAATCAAAAGCTTTGAATAAATCAAGAAAAATAGCACTAATTAGTACATTAGTAAACTTAAGTAATGTAGTAGTTGTGGAGTGATTAGATCTAAAACCAGATTGATAAGGTGATAAGATATTTATGCCACTTAAATATTCTGAAAGTTGTTTATATATATATATATCGATATCAGTTGTTAATGCTTCCAGATTTAAAAGAGTACCCCAACAATGACTGAAGCCATAAAAATTAGAGGGTTCATTAAATGGTATAACATAACCAATAAATTTTCAGTGGCCCAATATTTGATACATCTTGAATGTATCGAATTTGATACATCTTGAAAATTCGATACATTTCGAGTCTCGCCACCTCAGTGGCCGAAAATCTATATCAAAACACTTCAAGATTCCTATTGTTGCACATTTCTGCTGTGTAATTATATCTTTTAGATCAATCTAGAGTAAAACAGTCCGGAGCTTATTGTTATTGACATAAATTTTATCGCGATTCGATATAATATTGTTTATCGGCCCAGCCCTACTGTAATATAAACATTTAATGAACATTTTTAATTCAATAATAAATCAAATTCAATATAGCTTTTTAAAAAAAGTTTGAATACTGAGGAATGGAAAGAGTGCGGTCCATAAATCTGAGAATGATAATAAATGCCTGCACGTCTTATTTGTTTTTCTTAGAGTAAAGATATAGTATAGAATATCAAGTAAAATATTTAATACAAAAATTGATCATAATTTAAACAAACACACTACAAAGCTACTAAAACCAATAAATTGTTATTTTTATACATTTTCTGTATTAGCTTATAAATCCCAAAGAGGTGTAAGTCATGGAGGACAAATATAATTTTGTGTTAGCAAAATTTTTTGACAAAACACTGGCTAAATTTTTAGAGTGTGCAACAATAAACAAGAATAATACATTTTTGCTTTTAACTCTAAATGGAATATACTTAAAACTACATGAAACCCAAAGCTAGAAGAGTGCAGAGTGAGAAAATGGTAGTCCAAAAGTCTGAGAGAAGTCCCTAGTCAAATTTCATAATACTTATTTGGTTTTATTACACATTAAATGGCATAGTCACTTCATCAGTCACGTGACCAACTATGGCGAAACGAGTGGCTTTTCCTCTGTCAGAGAAATGTTCTCTCTGTGCATCCTGTGTAGTGCCATCTAGTGATGCGACAATTACAAGCAATAATCTCTATTATTTCTCTTTTATAATCTGGAATAGGATTAATCTCTTTCAATGTACATTTACAATAAAGCTCCATGCACACATACATGTGTGGGGGTTCACTAGTTATTGCATATAATATTGCCAAAACACTAAACATACCTAAACAGAAAATAAAAAGTCCCAAGTAAATATAAAAATTAAATAAAAAATCAGTTAGCTAAAATAAAAGTACATTTTATTTACCTAATATTAAATTATACTATATTTCTGAAAGACATAATATGAACATATACATGTTCAACATACGCAATATATTTATGCACAAGTATTATTAATAACACTGCTGATAATAAAATCAATCACATAACTTTCAAATGACGATAATACACAAGCATTCGTATAGAAAACATTAATTTTGGCAGCAACTTTTATTCTTATTCACCGGAATGTGCGCAGCGCCGTTCCCCTCCTCTTCCTCCCCCTCCCATCCCTCTTTTCTGTTGACGTTTGGCTTTTGTGCCTGTTTCACTAAATGCGCGTAATCTTGCTCTCAAAGGCATCTCTTCCTGCCTGGACTTCGTTTTTTGGTGCCAGCGCGTGACATGGCATCGACCCCGATGTGAAGCGTTTCGAAAAAGACGCGTGAATTTCTCAGAAGCGCAAGATTTTCGCCCAAGATCTTCAAGGTTTTGTTTCCTTTGTCACACTGTCTTCCTGTGCTCATCTGCGGAGGGTATTTCCGTCGGTCCGTCTGCTCTGCGTGCTGCTGTTTTCTCACCAGCTGGACAAAAATCACATTGACCTGTATTTCAGAGCCTTGTTGTGATTTTATACGAATCATTTCCGCGCGCATGTTATTATGCTAGGCTAACAGCCCGAAATAGCTCGCAGGCTGTTTTGGATTAGCACCTGCCTGGAATACTCGATAATATTCGCCTTAATGTAAATGTTCTGCAGAGCTGCTTTAACATATCAGGGTGCTTTGTCCATTTCGCTCGCTAAATTGATGGTTTTGGTTGTGGTTAAGCTATAGGGCGTGCAGGCCGAATTGTGTAATTCTCCAGTTGAGGCTGTTTTGCATAGCTGCCAAAAGGAGCTTGATGATTGGTTGACCAATTAAGGGCCCCAGAGCTGCTGTTTCACTGGGTTTGATTGAAGAGACTGAAGTTTATTTACTTGTGTGACTTGAACCGACCAAGGAAGGAAATCAACAATGTTTCGTTACTTGAATGATGTGGATGACAGCCCGTACATGATGTGAGTGTTAAATCTTTTGGGGTATATGCACAGCTAATGTTTTTCAGCCAATGATAAACTTCAGATGACAGCTTATTGTGACTATTTTCAATTTTATAAGGTTCTTTTTACAGCAACAATGTTATAATGTAATTACAAAACTTACATAGACTTAAGCATTCATTTAGTTGTTCAAGTGTAAAACAAGATGAAAGACTGTGTAACTGCTAGTGCTGTCAGGAGCAGCAGGCGAGTGCAGAAACTCCATTAAAAATACTGTAAAATAAATGATCATATTTTAAAGACATGGCAGGGAAAATGTAATTTAATGCAGTGCTTCTTGTTAGATCATCTGAGACGCACTTCATATCGTATATAAATTAGACATCACTGATTTTAAAAAGAAATCAGACCTTAAACATGGCAATTTTATAATAGAAAGACAGTTCACCAGAAGCACTGAGGCTGGTTGGCTGGAAATGAAAAGTCTGTGTGCATATACCCCATTGACGACATCTATAAAGGGAAATACTGTCAATTTGGATTATTTTGTGACTAAATAAAATCTATGTTATGTTGGGATAGGGATCCATTCGCAGCGCACAGGCACCAGATGAGGAGTATGTTTGGGTCATTCGGGATGGATCCGTTTGCTCTCACCCCGCAGATCCAGCATCCACGTACACGCATTCAGGTACACGTCTGATTTATTTATTTGCATATTTTTGGGCGGAAAATGTAGTATTTAAAGGGATAGTTCAGCTAAAAATCTAAATTGTCATCATTCACTCACTCTTCACTTGTTCCAAACCTGCTTGACTTTCTTCATTCTGTTAAGCATAAAGGAAGATATTTTGAAGGAAGGTGGAAACCTGTAAGCATTGACTCCATAATGTCTGTGATACGGAAGTCAGTGGTTACAGATTTTCAGCTTTCTTCAAATGAATTTCTTTTGTGTTCAGCAGAAGAAAGAAACTTGAAAGGTTTGGAACCACTTGAGTGTGATTAAATGGTGAGTAAATTTTCATTTTTGGGTGAACTACTTCTTTTTTTTATCACTTTCATATATCAGGTCATCCTAATTGTGTTATTATAAGTTGTTAGTGGCTTTTAGGATTGTATTTAATATTAACGTTCCTGTTTTGTACTTTGTAGCCACAAGCTGGAGCCTTGACCCCCTTTGGCATGATGGGAATGGTATGACCATATAGCCTCCTATAAAAACATGTCTATTAGAATTATTATATGATTTAAAGCTGAATTTTTTTCTACATAACATTTTGAGCATTCTGTGTCCTTTTTTATTTCAGGGTGGAGGATTCATGGACATGTTCAGCATGATGAGTGGAATGATGGAGAACATGGTGAGCTTTTTCTCTGGGTTGCAAATAAATACAATGACTTATTGAAACACTGTAGTGTGCATTTCAAGCCTATGTTAACAAAAGCACAATATCCTAAAATCGGAACAATTTTACTACGTAGGATGTACTTTTGAGTTTTTATAACATTTAGGCTTGTTCTGCTTTTGTTTATTCAAGTCAAGATTTATTCACCTGAATGTCTGCACATGTTAGTCTGGTTTTATTTAAAAACGTTTCACACTTTGTCATCAAGTACATAATGATTAAACCAATAGAGATTATTGTCAGGAAAGTAAAATTTTTACAATTTATTTTATTTTAAACACTTGACAACCATTCAGAAAGGCAACCATCCACAGCGCTGTCGTCATTTTAGTTAAAAATCGTTTCCGTGTGTTAATAACAAAATTAGAGTGCAGAATTAGAGTAACAAATACAAAATGGACTTTTCCATAGTTGATCTTGCATATTTGATATCAACACACTTGTAAATTCCCATTGATGCACATTTCTGCTGTGTAATTGGCTCTTAGATTAACATAGAAAAGTAATTGTTATTGACATAAATTTTACCGCGATTCGATGTAATATACTTTATCGGCTCAGCCCTACTTTCATACCTTCTTTTTTTCTTCACTTTGTAGGAAAGAATGTCTGGTTCTCCAAACTGCCAGACCTTCTCCTCCTCGACAGTCATCTCGTACTCCTCCACAGACCCAGGGACACCCAAAGTCTATCAGCAGACTAGTGAATATCGCACTGCTCCCGGTGGTGTAAGAAACACTTTAATGTTTACAGCACAGAATTACCATGTCACACATATATACTGTATGCAAGGGATAATGTAGGTCCAGCCAGTTGCTGTTGCAGAAAAAAAACTCAAGTTGAAGTGTAGTGTTCTTGTATCAGCCTGAAGGGTTTTATTTTGCGATAACAACCGACTGGAAAAAACAAAATCCTACTCAGTAATCAATTTCAAACAAGACAAATGTTTAAGCAACACAGCACAGTCGTACAACTTAAAACATATCTTTCCACAGTTATGAGTGAATGACTCTTACTTGTTGCTGCTTTTTAGATAAGCAAGTTGTGTTAAAGATGTTGTGAGATCTAAATCGGTGTAGTTTTCAACTGTTGGATAATATGAGAGTTTGTGGTTAAAGATAAACATTATGAGTTTTGATAGTAGCTTTAAAAAAAGCAAAAACATTTCTTCGGTGTACAGTTTCAATCCAGCTAAAGGAATGATAACATTTCCTAGCAAACAGTAACGCGGCTCGACTGGAAAAAAAAAAGGCAACACTTGCCAAAAACACCTACACAAAGCAAAGACAAAATGTTGCATTGCTACAAATCACAACGTTTGATGACGCCAAAAGAATGGCGTATCCAAAACTAAAGCCACTTTTTCACTGCATGTTACAGTGTGATTTGGTTTGGTACAGCTCACTTTTGGGGGCTTTTCAACTGTGTTTTGTACCTAGTCCCTGATACATTTAGTAATACCACCTTGGTTGACGTTCCAAGCAAGTTGTTCCATTATCAAAATGTGACGTATACACAGTGCGGATCATCAATTGGTTTGAGAGTATCGCCACTATCAGTGTCATTGGATTTACAAAATTAGTCATTTAGCAGTTACTTTTGTTCTAAGCGACTTACAATTGATTTGTGAAATGAGACGCACAACCTGCTATATATAAAGAGTCAGCAGCATCCACTGCTGTGTTGTTGGTTCCCATGGCAAACCTGTTGGTTTGTGTCAAGCGTTTTTTTTTTAATGTTGTTTACTATGATGCCACAGCAGTTGATGATCATGGCAGAAGTATACCAATAATCCCACCTAACTAAAGTGAACCAAGTCGTTCAGAACCATATGTGGATGCGTAGAACAAACGCGGCTTTAATGAGCCAAGGTCAAAAATGGAGCAAAGAGAAAAAGTGCCTCATTAGCAAATCAAAATATGCATCATACAAGCTGTCAAATCAGGTTGTGAACTAATCCATATCCGCTTGTTAAGTCATGACGAATAGGTGACATATAGAATAGTTTCCGGGTCCAAGCCGCTATTGATTTGAATTGAGAAAATATTCGTTTATGACCACTTTTTAGTCCTATCACACATTAAAGTGATTTTTATATAAAATCATGGTGTACACAACAGTCTCTGGACTTGCTGCATCACAAATGCCAAACTTTTAACAATTTATAAAAAATTTATCACCTTCTTGTCATATTAGGTATGGATTTATATATTGCGATCGGATTTTCGAAAGTATTACAGCGCTTAGTAAACATTTATTATTACCATTTAATGAGTCTCCCCATTCAATTTGCTAGAGCGATTGGACCCGCTTCGCGTGACATCACACTTAATAAGCGGATATTTCTAGGTTTGTGTGTTAAATTTCCCTGTATAAACACTGACCAAATCAGGATAAAATGGATGATTTTCAATTTTGCTCTAGTTCAAACAAACCAAGAGAATGCAGGAGATGTTTTTGTACTGAAGCGTCTCACAGTTGAGGTAGCACAACTGCTGAATCGCCCCTAATTGTTTTTTGATTTGTTTGTTTAGATCAGAGAGACGCGCCAAACGATGCGGGACAGTCAGAGCGGGCTGGAGCGAATGTCTATTGGGCATCACATTGGCGAGAGAGGTCATGTGATGGAGCGCTCCAGGAACCGTCTCACAGGCGATCGTGAAGAGAGGCAGGACTTCTTCAACCTGGAGGAGAGTGAGTCAAATCCCTCTTTCTCTCTACCATTTCCCCCCCTGTAACTACTTACATTTCATATCAGACCTTTGTGAAGAAATTCTCCCATTCACTATTGTGGATATGGTTCTCTTTCAGGTGATGCAGCTGCATTTGATGAAGAGTGGAGGAGAGAGGTGGGCCGGTACCGCCCCCCTACTGCCCGCAGTTTAGATTACGGGCGTGAGCGGGGCGCAGGGGTTGGACAGCAGCTGGCCCTCACAGCACCTCCGAGCTCCTCCTCCTCTCCTTCACCCCGCCACGAGTCTCCACGCCACCATCCTCCTCAATCCCGCCCGCGCTACGACTGGTGAACGGTATGAGTCTTACACTGCCTGAACTCAACTCATCTGTGGAGTAGAGCTGCATGATTCTCCATAAATTGGAGTCAATTTTTGTTTAAAATAAAATTGATCATAACTCGATTATAAATAGACATCAAAACTAACATGTAGTTTAGGAAAAGCTCTGAACAAAATTTGATTGCTGCAGTCAAAACTTAACTTGACTTCAATTAGATCAGTTGTCATATTTGAAAGAACATTTGATTTAATAACCTACATTTCTTTTTTAGCAAATAGCTGTTTCCATGAAGCTTATTTTATGCCCATTTTGGAATATTGGATTTTGAAAACATGCGCACAACTGAGTAGTAGGATACATTTATTATCTAATTTATAAAGTGCATAAACCACATGAAATTGTATTTACCGAATATATTCCAGCATGCACATGTGCACAAGTGATGTGAGTTTTGTTTGAACAGATCATGTGATGAAAATAAGCACAATGAGTCTGCGTTAATGAAGAAACTAGTGGATTAATCACATTGCATGACATCTGAAATGTTGTTTTGGTCATTCTAAAATCCCTTAGCCAAAGTTCGTCATCACAGTGTTCCATATTATTACCTCAGGAACTGTCTTGAGCATCTGCGCTCACAGAGCGGTTTCACACCTCCAAAAGCCACTGTGTGTTTATTGCTTTTCGTTTTCTGAGGTGTAAGTAATTTAATTTATTAGAAAAAAACACAGTGGCTACTCCTTTGGCAACATTTTTTTTCTTTTAGATATTTGGCACCAGTATATCAGGAAGTTAATTTTATTCTCTTTGACTCGTTAGAATGGAAAGGGGGGGTTTATTTGTAAATAAAAGGAATAAAGCAATTCGCCATTTTGGGTGGAAACATAGTTATTGACTGTTACACTAATAGGTGATGATGAATGTAATTGATACCATTTGCATTTGAACCATTATAGGCATGTGACAATAACCGTTTTTAAGGTATAATGTGGTTTGGAAAAGTCAAGGTTTTTAAACCGCCAAAATTTTCTGCTATACCGTTCCTATGGTATGTGAAAGATTTTTAAAAAATGTTTTTTTTTTTTACAGCATCTCCAGCAAAAAACATATCAAAATATGTCATTTTAAATGGTAAAGAAATCTGTGTTTTTTTTAAACTAATGGAGACAGCAGAGGTCAATGAATTATTATTATTATTATTATTATTATTATTTTAATTATTTAGCTGGCCTATGCCAAAACCATTAAGTACGTTGGCTTTTACGTTTAAAAGCGTATTTGCTATTTTCATACCTAATGTAGACATCTTTGTTTTATATTAAAATACATCTCTCGGGATTTATATTTTGCATATGGTTACACAACAAAAAGTTACTGTGTGGTCTGAGCACAGATCTAAATATTCAGTGTTGATATACTTTTCAAAGGTTTAATAAGGAAAGGCAAATCGGTCATTTAGAATTAACGTTTGATTGTGAATGTTTAAATAAAAATGGCAGCGTTTTTTGAGTTTTTAACATCTACATTATAGTGATGAAAGGACAAAATCAACATATTTTAAAATGTCTAGTTGCTTCAGTAGCAAAATAATAAAAAATACATGAAATGCTGATTGATTAAAACAATCAGAGAAAAAATGGATTGATCAATTCGATAAAAGTCTCTGTATACCTTTTGAGTTTTTTTTTTTTTTGTCATTTATTTTTTAGTACAGTGATTATAAATGCATAAGAAAGTCACTGTAAAATACTTTTTTAATTTAATATTGCAATATTTATTTTTAACAATTGATCTGTGATACCTGTGATTGATCTGTGATATTTTAACATCAGGAAATTGTGTTTATATGTCAGTGGAAACACTATTCCTACACACAGTTCTGTCCAAACAGCTTCCAAAAGTTGATTTTGCATCACAGGTCTCTGTATAATGTTCACAGCTGGGTTTTTTTTTATTTGTTGTCTTTTATTTTTTAGTACAGTGATTATAAATGCATAAAGTCACTGTAAAATACTTTTTTAATGTAATATTGCAATATTTATTTTTAACAATTTATCTGTGATACCTGATGTGATTCCAGTGGTTATGAATTATATATTAATATTGCGATATTAAAAACATATTGTCAAACTCATTCTTGAGGTGCAGATGATCACAGAGAGTCGGAACAGATCTTTTAATCTATTTTAATTTATGATTAACAATTGATCTGTGCATATGATTTAATTTATACCACCTTATGATTTATACAAAAAAATAACTTTACCTCTCTTTTGCGATGACGTCCTGATTATGTTTTTACTCAGCCTTCCTTTGTTGTTGTGCGTCTGTTTCAGGTGGAGTTATCTACCTGATGCTGTGAAATGAAAGGAGGAATAGAGAAGAAAATTATAACCGATGGGTCAAATGTTTGATAGATCTGAACTGTCTCAATATGTGTAGTCAGCTTCTTACAGGAACATGTGCTGGCATGAGGTATCATAACACGGGCTGAAGAGTTTTAGAATGCATCCCCGTTGTGTGTAATTCGGCCTGGTCTGTGTACTTCATACCACGTTACTGCTCCCAAAGCATACACACCAGCATTCATCATATTTCAAACAGCTCTTCAACCTTGTGATATATACATACACAACGACATCTTTGTATTTAAATGAATTCCCATGCTTCCAATATTTCAATATCCAAATATTTAATTATACACTACACATATATGCACACACACATGCACACACACACACACACACATTCACCGTAAAGTCCGTATATGTTTGTGTTGACACTAGGGTATTTGTGGGTTTAACTGTACAATGCTGACTAATTAAACTTATTAACTAATAAAAAGACCTTGTTACATCATTGGCTTTGCCGTAGCGTGTGATTTGTGATAGAAATGTACTTAGCAAGCTTGTTTGTCTTTGTTTAGAATGTCTTTTTTGCTAAAGCATGACTTGTTTGTTTACTTTTTATGCATCAAAGAATAATAAATGCAGCATATTAGGGATCATGTGACACTGAAGTCCAGAAAACGAAAACAACGTTAATTTTATTTCATCCCTCTCTTAGAAATGCAAACAAAAATCATGTGTTGAAGCCATTTCGGGAGAGTTTAGAAGTTCATCTTTCTTTAAATGCTCCATTCATTGCGCATGTGTTTTCTTAATTTACTGACTTGCATGCTCGGGACAGCAATGCTTTCAACTTGTTAACAAATGCCTCATGCTTGAATGAATCTTGTGTGCGTTTCCTGTAATGTGGATTTTAGTGTTTATTCTGGTGCTGTGCCTTCCCCCTTGGACGTATATTGTAAGTACATTATGGGAAACATGAATATTGTTTCTTCGAACATTCTAATTCATCAAAAGTTTGTATTCTCATGTTGTTTTGAAGGCCATAACATTCCTTAAACTGTCTTCATTGTTTTTCTTAGTATTATGTGTTCAATAGAGATGTGATTAATCGTTGAATTTTTGATGTGTGGGAATGCATAGTGTATTCTCAGATGTTTATTAGATTTTTATCATCTATTAAAAGTTTATCCTCATTTTAGCCAAGCTGTTTACATTTAGACATCTATTTTACATCTATTAAAAACAAAATTGCTTAATAGGTTAGGGTCTGGGCTCTGTGGTAGCCAATTCATGTGCAAAAACGATGTCTAATGCTCGCTGAACCTCTCAAGAATCCTGGCGTTTTCATCTTGGATTCGGAATATGCCCGAGCCATCAGTGAAAAAACAAAATTCATTGATGCACTAACTTGTTCATTCAGGTATCTTCTAACCAGTGGTGTAAAGTAACAAATTACAAACACTCCATTTACTGTAATTGAGTAGTTTTTCTCGGGAATTGTAATTTCCGAAGTAAATTTTATTTTATTTTTTTCCCTTGAGTTTCTTTTTAGTGCAGTATTGGTACTTTTACTCCACTATTTTCCTTCAACCTGCAGTCATTACATTTTCTTTCTTGTCTATGGGGGATTGGCAAAAGTAGAAAAATCAGTCCTGTGATTCCTGTCCAATCAAATTAGACAGAGAGTAAATCGCATCATACTGTAAAACCTCAAGACAAGGGCGATTTATAAATTGAGTAAACCTTTTGGAAGCATTAACAATGTCCAAGAAGATGTCCCATGTCGACTGTATGATGACAGAAATCATCAAACAGCCTTAATCACTAAACAGAATGAATGAAGAATGCAAGGGCCTAACGAAGGAAGGACTGAACTGATGAATAAAGGAAGGATTCAAGGAAGATTGAACAAACTAAGGAAGGAATGAATGAATGAATGAACAAAGGACCTAAAGAAGGAACAAAAGAATGAACGAGCGAACGAATGGAGGAACAAAGTAAGGAACAAATAAAAGAAGGAAGGACAGAACGAACAAACAATGATGGGAACAAACGAACGAATATAGGATGAAAGTACACTAAATGCACTACAGAATGTTACGTTTACACATCCCTGCAAAAACTGCATGTAAACGCATCAGCTTTTCACAGTGTAATACTCACTTCTCTTGAGTACATTTTAAAAGGGCTACTTTTTACTACAACATACTTTTACACACCTTGCGCTACATTTTTGGGCAAGTAATGGTACTTTTAATTTGAATATGATTTTTCAATACTCTTTCCACCACTGCTTCTAACCTTATTCTTTGGACACATAATGGTGAACATTGACAGACTGCAGCATCCCCAAATCGCAGCACTGACTCATTTGACTATATGACTTTCCATTGCTCCAATCTATGTTCCCTAGCAAACTGAAGCCTTTTTACGATTAGCCTACTGGTGGTTTTCTTAAAGGGCTTTCCTATTTTCACACACATGTGTTTACCGGCACTATGTGGCTCTGGTGATTCCAGCAGTTATGAATTACATAACAATATTACTAACATGCTCTCTTTTAAAAATGTTTTAAATTTATCAAACTCATTCTTGAGGTGCAGCTGATCACAGAGAGTTGGAACAGATCTTTTAATCCCAGTTTCTTTGCAAATCCTGTTTTGTGGACTTTTGTATGCATTACTATGGAGACATGTTAATAAGCTCCTGTCAATTGATTAAGTGGCCAGGGAAAACCACAATCCTAGATCATATAGCGGTGGGCCTCAAAAACGTTGGGATTTGAATCATATTTTAACATCAGGAAATTTAAAACACAAGGAATGTTTATATGACAGTGCAAATACTATTTCTGCACACAGTTCAGTCCAAACAGCTTCCAAAGGTTGATTTTGCATCATAGGTGTCCTTTAAGGCTGCACCAGTTCTAATCTCTTGAGTGTTCTTCACACTGTGTGTCTGGAAATGCTCTTACTTTGTTTTCTCTCCTTTTGTCTCATATAGTTTTTATAATATCTTTTCACACAAACCCCTCTCTTAGTTTGTAATTTATTAGTTTATTCCTGTCCTTCCAGATATGGATGTGTTAACAGAACTTCACCCTACCTCTCTACCTGTTGTTTTCAGTCTAATCCATCATTTGGTCAGTGTACACCATTTGGCATCAGTTGATGTTTTCATTTTGTTTGCTCTGCTACAAGCTCAGGTAATTTTAGCTACATGGTATTTGCACTAGCTTTTACACAAGAATGTACCTGAATATAAAGTGAGGTCCAAAAGCCTTTGCAAAAAGCCTTTGAAATGCATATTAGGATTGATTTTTTTTTTTGTACATTGGTCATGTTTATTCATTCATTTTCCTTCGACTTAGTCCCTTTATTCATCAGGGGTCACCACAGTGGAATGAACCGATAACTTATCCAGCATTTTTTCCAGCAGTTTTGCACAGCGGATTCCCTTCAAGCTGCAACCCAATACTGGGAAATACCCATACACTCTCACATGCACACACATACACTACGGCCAGTTTAGCTTATTTAATTCACCTATAGCTCATGTCTTTGGACTGTGGGGGAAACAGGAGCACCCAGAGAAAACCCACGCCAACACGAGGAGAACATGCAAACTTCACACAGAAATGCCAACTGGCCCAGCTGGGACTCAAACCAACGACCTTCTTGCTGTGAGGCGACAGTGCTAACCACTGAGTCACCATGTCACCTGGCCATATTTACTGTAATGCAAATGGGCAGCTCCTAAAGACAAGGTAAATCACTGGACAGATTGGCTCACTCTATGCAACCCAAAATGCATTTGTGACACTAGAAAATCAAATGAATGTCTGCCAGGCCTTCAGTGAGAATGAACTGAGGCAGTTTTGCTTTTTGCCACAGATCTTGGGTATTTTGTACTGAGAAGGTATATTTTTTTATGCAGGTTATTTCTTTGCTCTTGTCATTTTCCACTTTTATGTTCTCTATTTTTGCCAACTCCTTTGTGAAAAGGGTCAGCGACTTTCCCACAGCAGAAAGCTCTTTACCGCCCGCTGAAGGTCAGTATGATCAGCTTTGGGACAGACAAAAAGAGAAGACTATTGAAAAAAAAGGACCATTGGAACAGGACTTGAAGTAAGTGTTTAAATTGATAGCTCACCCAACAATGATTCTGTTTAGATTCTGTTAGCAATGCCACAGTTTCTTCTGTTGAACCCTTACAAAGATAACTTAAAGAATGCTGGATACCAGAACCATCACTGAAATTGTGTTTTCCCTCATTATAAATTATTGATACCAATGGCTTCCAATATTCATCAAAAAACACACAAAGTTTTGGAACCAATTGAAGGTCCGTAAATGCTAACAGATTTTCGATTTTGGGTGAACCATGCCTTTGAATTGTGTTTTGATGTGTGTTTGGTTTGATTGGCCAAGCGACAGTTCAAAAGGCAAATGGTCAAACTTTTAGCTATACATCTGTGCACGCTTGGTTGAAATTTTTTTAAGGTGCAGGTGATCTGCCAAAATGCTATCTGCTAACATATATCTTTGAAACACAGTCCCTCCCCTGCTGTCCAAAGCTATGCCTCCAGAAATCACGAACGCGCACATTAAAGATGACAGAGACCCACTAGATCATGTCATTCGACAGTTGGAAAACTGTATAGTACTTGATAATACTACAATTTCCACGAAAAACTATTATATCTAGCACATTTTCAGTTGTGTAACAAGCAACACTTGCCATAATGTGCAATATTTCAGGCATGCAAGGATCCCTGGTCCCACTCTTTCACGTGCTTTGTCCTAAAGTGACAATTGTCTGCTTAGTGGTTTCCTGGGTGCAGGATTAACACTAATTACTAAGCCATACATGCTATTTCAGACCAAATATTTAGAGTAGCATGATAAACAATATAGGGAGCGTGTCACAGTTTGTCAATGTTCAAAAATGAACCAATGTGATGTGAATATAAAACTAGCTTCAGCTCAGTAAAGCAGGCTAGGCTGAATAGCACTATTTACTGATGGTTTGTTGTTAAACTAAATAAAAATCTACATAATCGATGCTGTAAAATGTCCCTTATGAAACTAAAAATGGTCACATGAATCACTCGCCGGAAGATTTCAGTGGCTAAACAACAATTCTGTGCATATAGCCCATTTGTAACAACAACATCTACATAAGCTTTGCTTGACTAAAATAGTTTTAAAACATAACATCACCTGTCTAAAAGAAATACTTCAGTCATGGTGTCGTCCTTCCTCCAGCATGGAAAAGTAACTCCAATATTGATTCAGGATTTTAAAAAGTTTTGATTCAGCATTTGATTTTACCACTCTCTCTCTCTCTCTCTCTCTCTCTCGTGTACATGAAAGCAGTGCACGTGCATGACCAAACTTCGGATATGCGTAAATGGCTGCACAGATGTACAAATCTACATTTGTTTACAGACAGTTTGGGCTACTTATCAGAATTATGGCAATTGTTGGCCTGACAAATTTTAATTGGATGAACATTTTTTAGTCTTAACAAAATATAAAAATACATTTAAAAAATACATTTAGCTCATTTACTTTAATCAGTACTATTGGAATGTAAAAAGACACTTTCAACCAGCACAACAAAAATGTTTCTGAAGACAATCACCTACTGCACCTTTAAATTATTCTTTTGAACAAAATTGACCCTTTTAATTACATTTGTTAACAGTGATACTTGGCTGTCTTTTTAAAACCATTTACTGAATAGATTAATTCAAATAACTGATTCATTTGATTTATGGGTAGCACATTCAAGAAGGTCGCTGGTTTGAGCCTCGGCTGGGTCAGTTGGCATTTCATGTTCGTGTAGGTTTTCTCCAGGTGCTCCGGTTTCCCCCACAAATCCAAGGACATGTGGTATAGGTGTATTGGGTATGCTACAATTGATCGTAGTGTATGTGTATGTGTGTGAATGAATGTGTATGGATGTTTTCCAGTGATGGGTTGCGGCTGGAAGGGCATCCGCTGCGTGAAACAAATGCTGGATAAGTTGGCGGTTCATTCCACTGTGGCGACCCTAGATTAATAAAGGGAATAAGCCAACAAGAAAATGAATGTATGAATGAACACATACTTACATGTGTTGTTTCGAGACTCGAGCCGTTGGTTTTAATTTTGGTTAGTTTCTAACTATTTGCGTTAAGTAGAAATCCCATGCAGCAATATTGTAATTTGAGTCACTACTTCTACTTACTACTGTTTATTAAACTGTTGTCTTGAAGCAGCATTGTAAAATTTGCTCTTCTAAATATAACGTGTTAAAGCTTAATTTTGCATTTAAAGATCATTTCTGAATATTACTAATGGAATGGGTTAAATTTATGTTTTTTTAATCATACTACACTGCAACCAGACATTTATCATTTGCTTCAGATGTATGATTATGGCTTATATGTTTTCTAAATGTAACATGTTGCATCTAACATATAGTTTGTTTATTTGATGCGTGCTGTAATGTTTTGCTGTAATGAACTCGAACCCATAAATAAGTGAACATAGCTCCCTGATACACACCTGCAACAGTAAATCAATGCAAAGTACCTCTGCAGGCAGACTGAGCCGCTTGTGCTTCAAACAGTAGTCAGACGGCAGACATGATAACGCACGCGCACTTCTGCGAGCCTGGTTGCTATGGTTACAACACAATGGGAGCCGGGACAGAGGTCTATTCGAAAGGAAGGGAAAAAACTGCAGGAGAGAGAGACTCAGGGAGATGGAGTGTGCATATGTGTGTGTGTAAGAGAGAGAGAGAGAGAGAGAGAGAGAGAGAGACCGCTTGACTGGTCACTCTAGTGCAGTCTTACAAGAAAGTCCAGATTGTAGACAAGCCTTTTTAGTCTAATGACATTTTACAATAGAAGGTAGTAGGAAAGTTGCATCAGGAGGAATTAAATCCACTATTTGAAAAAAAAAAAAAAAAAATTAATAGAAAAATGAAATAAATGTAAAACAAACAAAAAAATTCATCAAGAATCATGAAGTATTTATTTAATATTAATCTATAATTTTATTTCTTTTTATTTATTTATAATCTATTTTTTAATCTAATCTATTTGCCTTTGGTATATTGTAATGTTTTTGTTATATTGTCTCAGTTCAGTCTTAAATATAAAGATTCTTTATTGGCATCGGAGATTTCATTAATAACTTTCAACATCCGTGAAACCTTTTTATTGCATAAAAGGTTTTATAGAGTCTAAATTGTTCTTTAGATCAATGAAATGCTCTAATCACGTTTTTTAAAGGTTCTTTTGGGGAATCAAAAAAATGGTACTTCTGTGGCATCGCTGCAAAAGAAATAATTTTTTTAACTTTGTTTAAGAGAGTTGAGGCAAGCACAGCCACATCTGAGCCAAGCTGCTAAAAAGACATATTATAGGTAAACTAAAGACAAAAGTCTTGTCGTTGACCCAGATGTAAGAGCAACAAATAAAAATTCTAGTTGGTCATTTGGAAAAGTGGCAGAAGGTAGATTTTCTGATGAATCATCGGTTGAACTGCATCCCAATCATCACAAATACTGCAGAAGACCTACTGAAACCTGCACCCCATATTCTCACAGAATAAGTTTGATGAAGAATAAATCATGGTTTGGGGTTACATTCAGTATGGGGGCATGCGAGAGATTTGTAGAGTGGATGGCAACATCAGCAGCCGGAGGTATTAAGATATTTGTGCTGCCCATAACATTACAAACCACAGGAGAGGGCAAACTCTTCAGCAGGATAGCGCTCCTTCTCATACTTCAGCCTCCACATCAAAGTTTCTGAAAGCAAAGAAGGTCAAGGTGCTCCAGTATTGGCCAGCCCAGTCACCAGACATAAACATTATTGAGCATGTCTGGGGTATAGTGGAGGAGGAGGCATTGAAGATGAATCCAAAGAATCTTGATGTACTCTGGGAGAACGCAAGAACACTTTCTTTGCCTTTTTAGATGACTTTATTAATCAGTTATTTGAGCCATTGCAGAGATGTATGGATGCAGTTATCCAAGCTCATGGGAGTCATACACAATGTTAATTCTTTTTACACTGCACCATGACTTTATATTGTATACTGGACATTATTTCTGTTAAGTGACAAGATTTTTGTCTAAGCAAAGTCAGACCTTACTGTCCTAATTAACTAAAAATCAAGGCATGGTCCTATTTTATTTAAGTAAAAGCGTCATAGAGTCCTTTGCCTTTCATATAAGCCACTTCTGATACCAAATGATCAACTAGAAGTCAAGTTATTATTTGTAGTTCCTAAAACTTGGATAGGCGACAAGACTTTTGTTTGGTATGGCTACAAAATGATAGCCATTTTAGTTCATTTTTCTTTTTTAATGTGATGTATTTCCAAGTGAAACTTGTGATTGTCCATTAACTGGCCTATTTAGTTGTGGATGGTTCTTAAGAACTGTTAACTGAAATTCTATTTAAGTTTCTTCCATGTTATGATGTGAAAATCCTTTTTGGAAGTTTTTTAATAGTATGTCAGTAATATGTCAGATGCCTGTTTGTTTTCTCTAGGACGCTGGCTTGGTATATTCAGGCTGAACCTGCCGGAAATATCCTGGATAGTTTGTATGTTATCGTAAGTGCCTGTGTGTGATTTTTGCCTTGAAAAGTGCAGTTTTGTGCATACTGTTGTCAGAATTTAGTTATGTTGGCAGAACTCGATTTCATTGATTGGAGGGAGAACAGTGGTGTTACATACCAGCACGAAGCCAAACCAAAATGGTGGCGGCCTTCATGACATCAGTGGAAAGTGATTTTAGAGAAAGCACAAGACTACATCACTCATTATATTTTGATAAAAGTTACCAATGCTAAAACAGGACAGATGTTGTTGTGGCCTACACATGACATCCCTTGCAGAATGGAAACTGGTTTTAGAGGTAGAGCAAGACAGTGCTTTATGATCAAAACTATATTCTTGAATTATATATACTAATTGTTTACAATAAGACCAGAAATTCTCAGTAATGTAAACAGGATTCAATTTGAATTGATATCGACTTTAATAGATGAAAATATGTAGATTTACAATATGAAACATGAATGCCCAAATTTTGATGAACAAAATTGTCTGTATCAAATAATAACTTTATAATGTCACCCCTACCTCATTAAGGTACTACAATTAAGCCTATTTAGTGGCCATTACCTAATCAAGCAGTTCTAGGTTAATTTCCTTAATTAAGTGTCGTAAATCGACAATTAAAGAGGCAGCGATTTACATAATGAACAAATAGCCTTATCTCGACATCCCCTTGGTTTTTTCCTTCGCTTCTCCTCACCTTCCCTTTTCCCTGAAGAATAAGGAAAATCACGCCCCTTCTCACCCTCGAGTGGTCGTGCGTCCCTCGCTCACCCCTCCGTGAAGATTTGTGCCCGTGCAGACTGCAAAAGAGTGCAAGTCGTCTTGACAGAGGAGCGGGAGAGGGGCAGAAAGAAAAGGGGGTGGGGAAGAATCAAACGTACGCATCAATTTGTACAGTCTTCAGCTGCACCCCGTTTTCTGCGCCGATTTCAGGGGGGAGCGGCAGGGAAAACGCAGCGTTATTTGCGAAGCCGCAACAATGTAAATCTTTCCGCGCATCGAGTTGCCTGTATGTTTGAACGCGTGTAGGTCAATGTACAGTACGAACGGCGGCAGGAGCGAGAGAGAGAGAAAGAAAAGGAGGGACGCATCGCTGGATATTATAGGTAAGAAGGGGAGAAAATGGATGCTTATATTTGTCTCGTTCCCTTTTCGCCATGCTCAGATGGTTCCCCTTTCCACGCACTCCCGTCTTTGTGCTGTGCTAACGTGCATAGACTGGGCTGAAATCATATTGCAAATCGGGGTGCGTAACCACGCAGGTCTCGAGTGCTCGCATTCCACGGAGCTCGACAAGAATGCCATTCGCCATTCTGATCCCAAATCTTCCTCATATGAGAACTGGGAAACACTGAAAGGTGGGTGCTTGCGAGCCTCTCGCCTCGTCTTGTCAGGATTGAATATGCAGTGCATTGTCTGAGAACTGTAATCCAGAGGTCGTCCAGTTAGTACAGTAGAGCACTGCCTCTGCATGCGTATCAATAACAAGCAGCAGAAGAATGGAAGAAAGGAACGTTGCGGTGCGTGGCCGAGAGATGATGCACGTTTGGGTGTCTAACTCACCCCACCTCTTGGCATTGTGTACTTGCCTGCTAACAATTCACAATCGAAGCTAATTTTGGTCTAATTATATTTGTGCCAGTGTGCATATGAGGGGGACATAGTGATTTGTTGTGTGTGGCAAGCCATTTTAACATTTATCCCTTAAAACGTAGTCTAGAAGCCTGTCTGTTTTTATAAATTACTGGGGTTTGCATTGGTAGTAATTCAGTTTTGTAAATAGAACTTTGCTTTTATTGTGCAGTTGGATATGCTGACACACATCCTAGTAATGACAAAGTAACTATTCCATTGTTACTAGTAACAAAATATTGTTTGTTAATGATTTCTTTCAACATCTGTGGTGCTGTGCAGAACTGTTCACTTATTTTGTGTTCTATATAGTGTGCATTTCTATATTGCACTTTTACTAACTATTCATTCTGTATTTATATTTATTTGTATGTATTGCTTTTATAAATAGGCATGGAACAATAACCGTTTTCAAGGTATACCGTGGTTTGGAAAAGTCAAGGTTTTAAAACCGGCCAAATGTTCTGCTAAACAATTCCTAAGCTATATGTAAGATTTTTTATTTACGTTTGTTTTTTTTTTGTTTGTTTTTTAAGACAACAGTATCTTCAGCAGAAAATATATACAAAGATGCCATTTTAAATTGTAAATTTTTTTTAAAACTAATGAAAACAGCAGAAGTCAATGATTCATTATTTAGCTTGTCATGTTTACTGCTCCAAAATATTATAAATGTTTCTCAAAATAAACTATATTGTGTTCAAAAGGGAAACAATTTTTTACTAAGACATTAAAAAAAAACAGATTTTAGAGCAGTAACCACAAAACCGTAAAACCATGATATTTTTAGCCAAGGTTATCTTACCATCAGAATCTTATACCGGCCCATGCCTATTTATAAATTAATAGACATCAGTGCACCAGTGTACAATTTATGTGTTACTTGAATGATTTGAAATTAAAGAGCAAGGTTATCTCTAAAATAAAAAGTTATAACGAGTAAGAAAAAACATGATAGATTTTACGGCTGCACAATGTATCATTTCAGCATCGATATCGCAATGTGTGCATCTGCAATAATCACATCGCAAAGATTATGTTGAATTGGTATTATATTTGACCAGGAGCCGCAGTTCAGAAAATAGTCAGGCCAGAGTCATTGGAGATTTTTATTATAATGGAGCAAATGTTTATCATTTACATGTTAAGACCTGTGACTGCATAGGCACATCAAGAGAGTTTAAAGGCTGTAGGAATTGCACCGTCTAAAACTGTAATAAATTTTTTTACTGAATTATTTATACAATGAAGATGCTATGTAGTACTATTTAACATTTGACGATAAAATTTCTGTACCTGAATTCTTACTTAATAGAGTGATTTAAGTCTTCTGGTAAAATTTTATTCATATTGCAATATATCGCAGAAAATCAAAGCATCCCAGTGTTGGATTTTTCCAGTATCGTGCAGCCCTAACAGATTCTGATATTTTATTTCTCTGAATTCTTTGTTACTTGATTCTGAATGCTCAATCATGGCATTCTGAGGTAAGTTATTCCCTGATAACAACTGTTGTCAATAGGCAACAGTAAATAACTGCAGACTCACTCTCTCCTCTTTCTAGCTGCATCTCTGTTATAGTGATCGATTATTTTGAAAATCTGAACCCAAATCAGTATTATGCATTCAATCATTTTGTTATGTAGGAAGTAGCTATGTAATTAGCATAATAAAATACATTCAGCAAGTTGCTATCAGAAAAAAAAACTTAGTAAGTAATTCAAGACCTCTTTATGCCTCTTTATGACTCTGACTGGGTTTATTCTGCCATAACCACCAGCTGAATGTACACTGTATTTTACCTATAAGTGGGTTCTTTAAACATTGGATTAGTAAATAATAGTAATTAGCTAAGACCTGCTTTATATTTTCCCACAGAGTTTAATAACAAAAAAGTGTGTATGTCCTTGTACTAACAAGTTCTCAAAGGAAATTTGAAACTATCAGTAATATAACAGTAACGTTATGTAATAAATATGTACTAGTGGCTGAATAGATATGTTGTGATGGGTAATAGTGTGAATAGAGATTCACCTGACAACTTGCTTGTATTATATTTGTTTAATACTGTTAGATCTGAAAAATAAATGTTTAGACAGCTTGCCATATGGCGTGGGCCTGTGTGTATATACCATAAGTGTATATATATTGCCGATTGGTTGGATGCATGTGTGTTTGCAGTGGGAGAGTGGAAGGCTTTTGGTATGCATGGAGACCAGCCAAGATTTTAGTAATGGACTCCTGATGAATGAAGGTTCACCTGTAGACAGAGTGCTGGCAGCCTTTATTGTTTGTCATTTGGATATATTACCTTGTGTACACCATAATTGGATCACAAAGATGCTGATTTTACATTTATGCGATATGCACAAGTGAAGTCTTTGTGTGTTCGCCAGTAGCATTAATTCTTGTTTAACAAATAAGTATTTTGTTAATTGTAGTCGTGATGGAGTAGCCTGAGTATTCAGTGTGTTGGTTGTGCAGCAGATTGCGCATTTGTTTATATGTAATATTTATCAGCGTTGTGGTTTTTCCTCTTGTGTTCGGTGGTTTGGGTGTAAATGGACATTTTGCAGTTTTGAAGGTGGCGCTAAATACACTTACTCGCTTCACTCAGTCTGTTAGAGTGCTATATATAGTCTCATTCACAATAAATGAAGTGTGTGTAGGACAGACAGGGAGAGAGAGAGAGAGAAAGGGTAGGGGCTGGCTTGAACTACTGAAGTGACTTAGTTAACCTCTTGAAATAGAATTGTGTCTCTCATACTTGCAAACTTTGAAATCTCTTTGTGCCTCTGAGTATTTATTATCTTTCCATTTCAAGTAAGTGGGAGTTTGTCAGCTGGTCTTTGTCATAAAGTCCCTCATGGTGATGTTTAGAATATGGGTCATATGTTAACCCTTCATAGGGCACCATGTAGTGTTACTGGGACTTATTACTACATTTTTATGGCTTAAAAAAGAAAAATAATATTGTAATCCATGTCAGTGACGTTACCATATATGGTTTTTCACCTGATAAAGGGTTAAAAGGCCCAACGTTTCCTCAGAATTGGAAAAATGTGATTCACTTTGACTGTGAAGTGGTTAAGCAAAGTACTATATGGCAGTGGATTATTGCATTGTTGCTAAATTGGAATTAGCCCAGCAGCTTAAGACTATAATTGAAACATTATTTGATGGAAAAATAGATCTTCACTCACAATTACAGGTGCTGTATGTTAGTTTTTGACTGTTCTAAAGCATAAAAATACCATATGTTTGCAGATATTTAAGAAACATGCCAAGTGAACATTCTTGTTTATCTGAAAAACAATGCTAAGTCAGATATTCTGCTATGATATTCTGTTATGTGCCGGAACTGCTGTCTATGTTTTTTGTTGTTTTGACCTGCCCACTGCCAACTATATTTCAGCAACCCGGGGTTGCCTTTGTGGAAAACAGCTTATTTCATTCATTCAGTCAGAAAGGCTCTCAATATGCATGTGTCTGTAACTGAATTGCGACCTCCGGTGGACAGTAACAAACTCCGAAATCAGATGCAGATTCAGAGTTTCACATGAGCTGGTTATTAATTAGCATATAATATAAATATTACGAATGTAAACATTAGGTGAGCAGCTTACATTGTAACCCCATGTCCTAACAACACGCTACGTGATGAGATTAGCAGTGATAAGAAATTTGGCTGTTTGCAGCAGACAAATCGTGATGGAAATTTAAATACAGCCATTCAGAAGCATTAAATATGCACTCACTCATAAAACAGCAAGGTTTATAATCTAATTAATACATATTAAACCTCTTTAACATTATTAAATGTACATGTTGAGTCACTATCGGTTGAGTGTTGGTTTGCATTATTTCACAGTTCTAAAGTTAAATTTCAAACAGTTTATTTTATTTTCAAGATCAGAGGTAAACTATCTGCTGCTGCTTTCTGTATAGGGCAATACATGTGATGTAAAATAGCATTCCCAATAGCACCCCCATTATTAGCATTTAGCACTGAATAAAGCACATGAGGTGTACCTGAGTTGATCATTGCCAGTTTTCTGTTGTTCCGCTGCAAGAAATTGAAGCCATTTCTAATATATCAATTCGAGGTGTTGGTTAGGACAAAAACTCCTTTTAATATGGAAAATGTTCCTTCTATTGCGTGCAAAAAGCAACGCTTTTATTTGGAACACGACTTAAATCAGCCTTTAGACTCCTGTTGGTCCTCAATCTGGCAACCTGCGCTTCCTGATTCAGGAATGCAATACTTATTTCAACCACCGGGTGTCAAACTTACACACTGCACTTTTAAGAAAACAATATTTGGTGGGAAAAACCTGATCACATTTGATCACAGTTGTGATTTTGATCACAACTAATATGTCATACAATGGCATATCTGTGTCTGTGAGGCTAGAACTGTATGTTATTTATACATGAGTAAGGGTTTCATTAAAAGTGTGTTTGAATTAATAGTTAGCACTTGAAAAGTAAATAAAGTAAAAAGTGAAGCTGTTTTTTATTGTGTTTACATTTATTTGCATGACTTTACATATACTGTTAAGTATATATTTCTGGATATTATATTTTGAGATTTGTTTGTATGTTGATCTTTTAGTGTAAGCAGTGCCTCTGCCAATGTTGGCTGCAGTGCAGTGGATGATTTTTGCAGAGCTCCATTCAACATTGATGACTAAAGCTCAGCTTCAGAGTACCATGAACCCTCTGAAGTACCATGCAGTCCACATACAAATATTTTTCTTACTGTACAGCAGTACTGCTCCATGCTGAACACTGCAGATTGCTTTGGTGTCTAAATCGTAAATGATAACTCCAGGATAACTACAGAGCGATTAATCATAGATCATTTTATTATTGATTCTAAAAGATTTATATAAGAATATTAGATGTCCATATTTAAATTTTAAGTTTACCAATATCATCACCGTTTCAGATTACCTTTGATTTTGAATTGAATAAACAGTTTATATTTACAGTTTATATTATAATGCCAGATCAATAGATTCTTTAAGTGTCTGATAACAAATAGAAACACGTGCAATTAATATGCTTATGTTATGGTCATGTTTTTTTAGACTTTAACAGTGTTAACCCAGTCCCCCCGCAGTTTTCAAAAAATTCAATGATAGGTCTCCTTTAGGCCAAGAAACTCATCACAAAAAGAAATGCTTTCATTGAAAATACTAATGCTATAGTCAAGTTTGTATTGATTGTAATATTGTTTTTCTCTGTTCCCCCCAGGTTTCAAATATTTACTGATAGGCAGCCTGTAGGTCAACCATTCAGATTGTGGTCACAATTCTGCTTTCTGTAATGGCTGACTGGAAGGAACGTACTACATAGAGAGCTAGTCATGAAGACCCGAACTCACAAAGAATCGGTGAGGGTTTTGCGTACTGAGATCTGACAAAGGTATCCATGTAGATGTGTAGATTTTACTTTTTTACTACTTGGTATTAGAACAAAACATGCTTTTATTTGTTTTATTTTTGCGTCACTGTATCTCTTTTGTGTTATGCTTTAAATTTGTAACGCTCTCTTTCTTTTTTCCCCTTATCTGCACCCTCACTTGGTCACGTTGGGCATTGCCACAGATGCCCGCTCGCAGTGGACGTAGGAGGGGGGGCAGCGAGGAAAGGAGGGGTAGACGTCCGCACCCTAGCCCCTCTCGAGCAGAGCGCAATGAAAGGCAAACAGTAAGATTTCTTAGATTTTATTTCCTCCATCTTTGTTTTAATGTCTTTTCCATGTTGTCTTCATTTTTTCATCTTTTATATACTGATCTATGGTGTACCTTATAATTTTTTCCATCTCTAAATGAAATGTTTCAAGTAATTTTTACCATATTCCATTGCGCTTTAGCTGTATATATGTTTTGCTTGTAGGCTTGTGAGAAAATTAGGCTCATTTCCTTTTTTATGCTAATTTTATGAAAGTACAACTGCTCCACATTGTGATTACAATTATACTTTTTAGCAAAGAACTGCTGGAGAGGAACTCTCTGTTGGACGATTCAGCCGACGATCTCAAGGTCATGATTCATCAGAAAGTGAAGGGGAGGAGCATCTGCCACCACCCAAAAGACAGAAAGTCCAGGTGCTGGAACATTTTTTGTAATAAAATTCCTTAAGATTAAAATTGGTTAAAAAAAAAAAAAAAAAAAAAAAAAAATATATATATATATATATATATATATATATATATATATATATATATATATATATATATATATATATATATATATATTGATATTTGTTTTTGCCACCAGGATTCCTCCAATCCTTCAGCACCGCCTATTGCAACTAACACTCCGACTTCAGCTCCACCTCCAACATCAAGCAACAGTCAATCAAGAGAAAGTGACAATGAGGATGGTCAATCACAAGGAAGTCGGAGCTCAGTAGGAGGCAGTTTAGCCAATAGTAGCAGTAGCATAAGCAGTGGTCGGGATATTGACCAGGACAATCGATCCTCCTCTCCAAGTCTCTCTGCTTCCCCCTTGGCTAGTTTGGATTCTGAATCTGACTCTCCAGATTCCCCTAAGCAAGGTGACAAAAACAAAGATGGAGGGGGATCAAAGTGTGTAGCAGAAGAGCGGAGAGGTTCAGGAAGGAGTGAGGATAGCAGACCAGAGGACCAGAAGGACAGTGAAGGAGGAATGGAGGGAGATTTGTCTCCATTGAAGTCCTCAGCATCCCTCTATACATCTCATCATGGAATGGTGGAGAATACAAATGATGCAAGTAGCAACAGGAAGTCATACTTCCCCCTGGATTCCAAAGTTGCAAGCAAGCTAGAGTATACAAGTCCTAGTGGTCCTGAGGTGCTACACACCAGCAGTCGCATCCCTCCTAAAACAAGCACTCAGTGTGGGAAACCTGGGGTGGGTGGAGCGGAATATTCCCATGGGAATTCAAATGTAAGCCACGCATCACCACTTCCACCTCCACCTGCCCTGAAACCTCTAGAGGTGGGGCAGAATGCTCCAAGTGGAGACAGTAAAGCAGAAAAACCAGAGAAAGGTGATAAGTCTGCTCCACCTTCCTTGCTTCCGCAAACTAGTACCATTCCCCAGCAGCCTCCTCCTCCCAACACTCATCATTACACCCCCACCAGCTGGTCAGGGGGACCTCCCACTAATTGTCCTGGCAACTGGGGATATGTACGTTACCCAGGTAACCACCACACACATCCAAGCCAGCAGCCCCCAGTACAGCAACAGCTGCCTTCAGTGTACAATACTCCTTCATCCACTCGACACTCTTCCCACCCACCTTACCTTTCTCACCCTCATCCGCATCCACACAAAGAGTTTCTGCCCAGGTATGGCACTACAGCTGAGCGAGAGAGGGCAGGGAGGGAGTTTGGTAACAGAGATTTCCCTGCTAGTAATAGCAGTAGCAATGCAAACAGTAGCAGTGGTAGCATCTGTGGTAGCACTTCTGGTAGTGGTGGACCCAACTCTAATGTGAGCCGAGATTTTGGGACCTCTATACCTGGACAAAGCAGAGATTATGCCTCAAACCGGGATGGACCTTCAGGACCACAGAGTGGTCGGGAATATGGACCAGGGTTTAGAGATCGTGAACGAGGGACTGGAAGAGAATTTCCTTTGCCAAACCAGCAACTTCAAGCACAGGGCAGAGAGTTCGGACCTGAAAATACTGGAGGGGGAGGATGTCATCCAAGAGACAAGGAAAGTAGGTGGGGAGAGTTATCAAGCCAGGTTAGGGAGACAGGGAGTAACAGTTATGCTGGTAATGCCAACCAAGCACCTGTTGGTGCCCAGTCATCTGCGTTACCTTCAACGACCCTGGTGAACCGTGACCCAGCCAGTTCACCACAGAACAGTACTAGTCATCCTTCTTTTTCCACTGCAAATTCCATCCCTCCAAACAGAGACTATTCCTCTCCTATGGATGCAAACGTGCAAGGACAGACTCCCCAAACATCCTCCAATTCTGCAGACCTTCCTCCCCCTCCACACTATTTAAGAGAGTACCCCCCTCCTGGAGCAAAGGATCCCTACCCCCTTCCTGGATCATCCTCTTCATCTGTCCCAATTTCTGGTGTGCCGAGGGAGTTCCCAAGCCCACCTGGATTGGCCCCAAATCTTACTCGGGAGTATCCTGGAGGACCACTTCCACATCACTCTCACTATCCTGGCCAGACAGGGTTGCCTATGCAGCAAAGAGACAGAGAGCGGGAAAAGGACAGCACTGCATCTTCTCTTCATTCAAATCGTAATCATCCCCCATCTCTTTCTCCTTCATCAAGTGGCTCTGGCACTGGACATGGACATCCCACATCTTCTTCCTATCCCCCTCCACCTCCTCCACCCTCAACTAGTTCACATGGTCAGCCTCCACCCATTGCATCCCTTCCAGGCAACCATGCTCGACAAGGCCCATATTCTTCATCTAATCAGACTCCACCAACTCCACTCTCTCCTCTGCCCAGTCCCTCAAACAATCCAATGGGAGGTTTTACTTTTCCATTAACCTCTGCTCCTTCTGTACCACTTCCTGCATCAGGTGTGTCCACCTCTTGTCCATCAGGTTGCAGACCTACTCCTTACCATGGCACTTTAAGCAGTCATACTCCATTCAATAGCTCTTACCATGGCAACGGAAACCATGGAAATAGCAATGCCAGTGGCAATGCTCCCAACAACAGCAATAGCACTAGCACTCCATCACTTCTGCACTCCCCTCAAAACAATAAAGTACAACCACATATTGGTAACGCTGGCCATAACAACACTACTTCAGCCTCCAGCACATCTCTTGGGGGAGATGGTCACCCTGATTCATCTTCTGGCCCAGTGCCACCAACTGTCATCAAAGAAGAGCCAGTAGAGGAGAGGGAGGAATTAGAGAGCCCACCTCCAGTTCTCCGAAGTCCTTCCCCAGAACCAAAACCTGTTGACATTCCAATCCATGCCAGCCAATCAGCTCGGTAAGACCAAGAATTTCACTAAAATTAAATTTAAATAATCAAATCATAATCATGTGATTTGAGAGTACAAAAACTGAATTGTATTATTATAATTATTATTAAGATAATTTAGTTTATCTATTTCAGATGATTTTATATTTTTAATTCCATTCTAAATTTAGATTATCTTTGTTATTATTCACAAATTCTTCTTTTGCACGTTCTTACATACTAAAAATTCATTACAGTACACACGATTACATCATTTCACATGCTAATATAAATGTGTAGTTTTAATAATGCATTTCTGCTTTCAGGTTCCACAGGGTTCTTGACCGAGGAAGTGGGAACTCTTGTGCCCGTAGTGATGTTCTGTTTGTTCCCCTTGATGGTTCTAAACTTTGGAAGAAACGAAATGAAGCCATAGAACGTGCACGTAGAGAAGTTGAACAACGAGCAAGAGACCTGCGAGAGAAAGAGCGGGAACGAGAGAGAGAAAAGGAAAGAGAAAGAGACCTGGACAGACATCTGCAGGTAAGAGACTGCTTGTATGTTGCACTGCAAAAAAGAATGTAGGTAATATTAGGTACGTGGAAGTAATATCTAAAAGTTTAGTGAGATTAATGCTTAAAAATCAGTGGCCATTTTTAAGGTAAAAAAAAGCTATTTCTATTTAGAAATAACACATTAATAGCAACAACACATTACCTTTTTCTTTTATGTTTATCATAAGATTTATTGTAGCATAAGGATGTAAACTTTACATTTCTTCACACATAAAAAGTCAAGGCAGTTTTTAAGGTAAAGTAGACTGATTAGATTTGATTAGATTCTTTCATTTTTCGAACAGAAAAATCATACATAAAAATTCTTTAACAAAAAATAAATTTCAACATGGTCGATATGGAGCGGGATGAAGCATTATTTTCCCCACCCCATTATCACACACGTCATTTGTTTATTACTTCAACTTATTTGTTCTTTTACTTATCTCTGCTTTTTACATCTTACATATGAGCTTTACCTGAAACATATTTTATCCTTTTGGCATCTTTGACATATTATATGTTTGATTCCATTTGTACATGTACGTTTTATAACATAGACCAAAAAATAGATAGTATTTCAAACAGCCATTAATTGAAATTTCATCATCTCTTTCTAATTTTATTCTTTTTCAATCACCTCTATTCATCATTATATTCCTTTATTAATATATATTTATACAACTTTTCAAATTGATTAATATCCTGACGTTGTTTGACAATCTGTTCCAGACTGTTCCATAATTTCACACCACATATAGACATACACACATTTTTTAAAGTTGTCCTTATTTTTAACCTCCTAAATTTAGTTCTTCTCTTAGATTATATCCCTCTTATCTTTCTTCAAAAGTATTTTGTTTGCATTTCGGAAGTTCTTAGCTTTAAACATAAGTTGAGCTTATTTAAATTTAATCAAATCATTGAACTAAAAAATAAAGGATTTTTATTTTCCAAATAGCCAACATTTTCTCTTTTTTATGCATTGTACATAAGGATCATAAGTTAGATTTATATGTATTCCCCCAAATTTCAACACAATAACTCATATATGGCAACATATAATACAAACATTAATTTATTGTCCAGGATAAATCTTGCTTTATACACTATTGTCACAGTTTTTACTAATTTTGATATCACATTATTCATTTGTGGTTTCCAACTAATTTTATGATCCAATACAACACCAAGAAACTTAATTGCATGTACTCTTTCTATAACTTAATGGACTGGTTCAGAAAAGAAAATGTTTTTCTCACTACAAAAATGTGGCAAATATCTAATCCAGACAGGAAATTCTGCATGCTTTTTTTCTTAAATGTGGAGGTTCTTTACACTAGGCATGGGCCTGTATAGGATTCTACGGTATGATAACCTTGGATAAAAATATCACGGTTTTACGGTATCACGGTATTATGATTACTGCTGTAAAGTTCTTTTTAAATGTCTGGGTAAAAAAACAAAAAAAAATTTCCCATTTGGACAGAATATATTTTATTTTTGGGAAAGGTTTAAAATATTTTGGAGCGGTAAACATGTCAGACTGAATAATTCAAATAAATTAATGACCTCTGCTGTTTTCATTAGTTTAAAAAACACAGATTTCTTTACAATTTGAAACGGCATCTTTGGATATCTTTTCTGCTGGAGATACTGCTGTGCTAAAGAACAAAAAACTAAAATGTAAATAAAAATATTACACTTACCTTAGAAAAGGTATTACAGAAAATATTGACAGTTTCCAAACCTTGACTTTTCCAAACCGCGGTACACCTTGAGAACGGTTATCATCCCATGCCTACTATATACACTACATTTGAGGGTCTTTATACATTTTTTCTCTTTATTTTCAGCAGAAGGACAGTGGCACAAGTGCTGGTTTAGGAGCTGCAGGGGCACGCCAGGGTTCTTCACTCTTCTTTCCTTCCTCCTCCTCCATCCTTCTAGACCCTTCATCATCTTCATCGTCCTCTGTGAACCCATCCCACCCAGCAGTTCATCCACAGCACCACCCCGCCCACCATGCCGCCCACCCCCACCACATACACCCTTCTCATCCTCTACATCCCTCTCTTTCTCACTCCATTCCTCATTCTATTCTCCTCCCTTCCATGGCAGGGGGCTCTCCAGTTGTTGGAGGCCCTCAGGGTGCTCTTGGCATTGGGCTTGGGGGTCCATACTTGGGCCCTGATACCCCAGCCCTCAGAACCCTGAGTGAGTATGCCCGTCCTCATGCCATGTCCCCACTAAGTGCTGCCGCCCGGGCACAGGCACACCATCCACACCTTCACCACCATCCTCACCCACACATGCATGCACATGCTCAAGCCCACCCCCATGTGCATCCTTCATTTTTCCTGTCCCAATTTCAAAATCCAGCACTTGCACACCCCCACCACCTTCCTGCCGATGCTGCCACGGCTGCTGCCATTCTGGGCTTTTTGTATGGGGGTGGGTTAGAGGGAGGCCCTGTCCATCCAGGGCCTGGTCCCGGGCCTGGTGGTTTGGCTGGGGCGGGGCTTGGAGGAATGGGATTCCCTCATGCTGTCGCAGCTCAAAGAGAGCGTGTGAAGCCAGGATTTGAGTTTAAGAGCGAGGAGCGTGTCTACACAGCTGGAGCCTTAGCTGACCCGGCAATAGCTTTGTCACACGCACACTCGCACGCACACTCACACTCCTTGCTGCTAGGGGGCGGAGCTGGAGGCGGACCTCCTGTTAGTGAGGTTGCCCTTTATGGTACAACTCCACCTCCTGCTCCACCCCCTCAAGCTTTAGCCGCAGCAGCTAGGAATCCGAATCCCGTTCCTCCACCTCTTTCAGTCCCACCCTCATCCTCGATTCTCCCAGCCACACTCCCCACCCACCAGGCTCCTGCTGGAGCACCAGTGACGCCAGCAGCCTCCGCACCTCCCCCTCAACCTCCTCCCCCTCCACCTCCTCCTCCTCCTCCAACAGCCTCATCTCTTCATCACCCCTCTCCACACTCCACCTTTCCCACTACACACCCTTCTTGCCAGCCCCCACCCCTCCCAGCTCAGGCTCCGCCCTCTGAGCGATATCCCACCCCCGTTCGCACTCCTCCCAGCACCGAACGGGCACGGAGTGTGGAAAGGGAGCGGGAAAGAGAAAGAGTGATCCCTGCTGCAGAGAGGGAGCGAGAGAGGGATAGGGAAAGGGCTGGGACAGGTGGAGGAGCAGCAGGAGGAGGCACGACGGCTGGAGGAGGAGGAGGCACAGGAGGTGGAGATTCTCTCAGCCGGCTACAGATGCTGAACGTGACTCCTCATCATCACCAGCACTCACACATTCACTCTCACCTACATCTGCACCAGCAGGACACAGGTATTCACCATACAGACACACACACACTTTACACTATACAACCTCTCACAGCATACACATTTCAGTAAATTCATAATATGATTCTGTCATTATAAGGGATGGGTCAGGATGGTGGACTAGTCGCCTGTAACCAACTCATTTTGAACGCGTTTCAACTTTTTTCAACAAAGTTACAAATAAAAAAGTTTGTTGAATTGTTGAAAATCAAAGACGAGATCTAAATTTGCATCATAATAATTAAAAATACATTTATAAAACAATTTGACCAAACAGAACAAAACACCACATGATGCTTAACATTTATGTTAAATGTTGATTAATATATAATGCTGATATTTTAATATATTTTTATTATATTTTAATATGTAAAAACAAAACGTATATTTGGTTAAATTTGCACATCAAATGAAATGGTAATAATAAAACTGGATAATTAAAAAAAAACACTGCAAATACAGTGTTGTACAATGGCCACAATAATCCACTTACAGTTGATATCAGAATTATTAGCCCCCCTTTGAAATTTTTTCTTTTTTAAATATTTCCTAAATGCTGTTTAACAGAGCAAGGAAATTTTCACAGTATGTCTGATAATATTTTTTCTTCTGGAGAAAGTCTTATTTGTTTTATTTCGGCTAGAATAAAAGCAGTTTTTAATGTTTTTAAAAAACATTTTAAGGTCAAAATTATTAGCCCCTTTTTTCGATAGTCTACAGAACAAACCATCATTATACAATAACTTGCCCAATTACCCTAACCTGCCTAGTTAACCTAATTAACATAGTTAAGCCTTTAAATGTCAAAGTTGTATAGAAGTGTCTTGAAAAATATCTAGTCAAATATTATTTACTGTCATCATGACAAAGATAAAATAAATCAGTTATTAGAAATGAGTTGAAAACTATTATGTTTAGAAATGTGTTGAAAAAATCTTCTCCCTGTTAAACATAAATTGGGGAAAAAAATTAACAGGGTTGCTAATAATTCAGGGGGGCTAATAATTCAGACATCAACTGTATGTGTATCTATGCTTTTCTTTGTTTTTATCATTTAATTATTACTAGCAGTTAACGGGATCAATTAAAGAGGGAGTTCACAAGAAATTCTTTCTATTCTCACCGTTTTGCTACTTGTTTTTGAAACAAAATGATATTTTGAAAAAAAAAAAGTGTTTTTAGTCAATTCAATGAAAAGCAGTGGGATCCAGTGTTTTGAACTCCATTAACTTTCACAGTGGGAATAAACCCATCTTCAAAATATATTTTACTTATGTAATGGATTACATTTTACTAAAAATCTATCAATCTAGAACAGCATAGAGAGTAGAGATAATGTTGATTTTTGTGTAAACTCTCCAGGGTTTGACAATAACAGCTACCAACCCACCAAATGCAGGTAGATTTCAGTTGTGGCATGTTAGACAGTCACTCCCACTAGCCACTTTGGCTGGTTGAAGATCATTTTTAAATTGTTGGTTGGTCAATTAATCGAAAATTAATCGAAATCGACATTCAGCACCTATAATCGATCTAATTTTCCAGCTCAATTTTTTCAATTATTTTTCCTACTGCGTGTGGAGTTACGTGACCTCGCTTGGTTAAGGCTGATTTATACTTCTGCGTCGAGTGCAGGCTTCTTGTGGTCACATACCTGTGCACATTTCAAAAAAATGTAACTACACATTACACATTGTTATTTATTTTCACTTTTTAGTGACTGTTTTAGGCAATGTGTGTTTTAATTTCAGTTGTTCAGCATTGATGTTCACTTTTCATTCAAAAATCTCTCACTTGTAATATGTGAGCATTTTACTGTACATAACTTGTCAGTGAACTATAAGGGTAAAATAAATAAATAAAATAATCGTTCATTAATCGTAATCTAGTTAAAATGTTCAATTAATCAAGATTTTGATTTTAGGCCAAATCGCCAAGCCCTAGTGTGAGAGATGACAATAATAACTGTGTTCGTGTGAACAAAAGAAAGCAGATGAATACCGAATGAGAGGATTTAACCTTTCAAGTGACCATCCTTACATTATTGCAACCTGTATTTTTCACCTGCTTTCTTTTGCTTACAGTTATTTTGGACTAAGAATTATTTTTAATTTCTTTTTATTTAATTATTATTTTGCGAAAAAATCTGGTAAATAGTCATGTGACATACCCAGGGGTGGATTTAATCAATAAGCGAGGTAAGCAGTCGCTTAGTGCCCCAGGAAACCTGGGCACCCCCAATAAATATCTAGAAGTATAAGTGACTAACAAACTACATTTAACATTGTTTTGTATCATATCACAAATACAATTTTAACTTGAAATTTGAATAATTTAGTATACAGTCAAATATAATATTATAATTATGTAATGTTATGTAATAATCATTTAATGTAGAAAAGAAAATTAAGTGTTATAACAAATAAAAAAGCAATATAAATAAAAATTAAATAAAAGAAGAAAGGGTGCATTTCGGGACTTGGGCCTCATGGCTGAAATTGCTTAGGGCCCCCAAAACACTAAATCCGCCTCTGGACACACCTTAGGGATGAGCCCTAAAAAGTCAAGTGAAATAAAAACTAATTGCAATGCGACACTATAAAATCACCACCCATTTGCTCATGCTCATTGAGTCACAACACAAAAAAGTTAAATGATTGAGGAGGCATGTGGAAAAACACAAAATCTAAATCAAGTCATTTTAGCATGCCAAAGTCTAAATTTATGCATATAAAATAGATTTTCCCAACAACCAAATTGTGGCTAGTAAAAATGGCAAGTGGCTAGTAATGTTGGAAAATTACTAGCCACAGTGATGGGTGATCAAAAAAATTCATGTCAAGCCCTGGAACTCTCCCTTTAAGATTGTAAGATCCCTTTAAGTGTAAGACCTTACAACAGCCACTTCTGTAACAAATTCATCCCAGTTACGTTTGACTCGAATGTCCAATTTCACTCGGAAATACGACAGAATTAAAACAGACTTCGAAAGCCGAGAATAACGACAGCACTGTTTCTGTAAGCATTATTACCTTCAGCGCCACTGGGAAACTGTGCTACTCTTATTAAATTTCCCACTTTTGTTTTGTTGCGTATTTGGGTGGCAGCCGCGGGAGGGGTACACCCCCTGATGGATCCGCTGGCATCAGGGTCTCCCCTGGCCCGTCTGCCGTACCCAGGGGCTGCTCTTGGGCCTCCCATCCTGGCACACTCCCTCACTGACAGCGAGGTGCTTCGACAGCAGCTCTTTGGTAAGAGGTGCAATGAAGATCCATTGCGATATAGGTCGCCGTTCTACCTGTTAAATGACTTCTGCACTGGCTTGCGTCTTGTGTGCAGGTGGTCCTTTCCGTGAAATGCCCCAGTCCTCGTCTCTGGGTGGCTCCATGTCCGCAGCGCACCAGCTCCAGGCGATGCAGCAGGCTCAGAGTGCCGAAATTCAGTTTCAGAGACTCGCCCTGGAACAGCAGTGGATCCACCACCATCATCATCACTCCCTCACGCAGGACGAGTACTACAGGTGAGAACACATACATGTATGCTTCACACAGACATGAATGCACAACATTAGCATTTAGCAATAGTCTATTTTTTCTGGTGCTGTTTGAAGTACCTAGCATAAATTACGTTAATCCTTTAATCTGGAAGGGATATTGGAATTGATTTTTACAGTGACACAAAATTATTAACTCTCTATCAAATTTGTAATCTTTTAGATGTTCTCAGTGATGTTCAACAGAGGAAAAAGAATTTCAAGTATTTCCTATAATACTGATTCCTTATGGAGTTAAAGTCAAGATTTTTAACCTCTTAGTTAACCTAATTAACATATTTAAGTCTTAAATTGCACAGCTGAATATAGGTATGTTGCAAAATGTGTAGTAATATATTATGTATTAATATATTAAATTATTTATTAGTAAGTAGTTCTTAAAAATATTATGTTTAAAAATATATTGAAAAAAACTTAGAAAATATTTTTAATTGTTAACAGGAGGTCTATTCGTTTTGACTTCAATTGTGTGTGTGAGATATACACTCACCGGCCACTTTATTAGATACACCTTACTAGTACCGGGTTGGGTCCACATTTGCCGATTCAACAAGGTACTGGAAATATTCCTCAGAGATTTCGGTCAATATTGACATGAGGGCATCCTGCAGTTGCTGCAGATTTGTCTGCTGCACATCCATGATGCGAATCTCCTGTTCCACCACATCCCAACCAAAGGTGCTGTAGTGGATTGAGATCTGGTGACTGTGGAGGCCATATGAGTACAGTAAACTCATTGTCATGTGTCTGAGATGATTCACGCTTTCAGACATGGCGTATTATCCTGCTGGAAGTAGCCGTCAGAAAATGGGTACACTGTGGTCATAAATGGATGGACATGGTCAGCAACAGTTCTCATTTAGGCTGTGGCGGTGACACGATGCTCAATTGGTACTAATGAGCACAAAGTGTGCCAAGAAAATATCCCCCACACCATTACACCACCACCAGTCTGAACCATTGACACAAGGCAGGATGGATCCATGCTTTCATGTTGCTGACGCCAAATTCTAACCCAATCATCCAAATGTCGCAGAAGAAATTGAGACTCATCAGACCAGGCAACGTTTTTCCAATCTTCTATTGTTCAATTTTGTTGAGGCTGTGCAAATTGTAGCCTCAGTTTCCTGTTGTTAGCTGACAGGAGTGGCACCCGGTGTGGTCTTCTGCTGCTATAGCCCATCCGCCTCAAGGTTTGACGTGTTGTGCGTGCAGAGATGCTCTTCTGCACACCTCGGTTTTAACGAGTGGTTATTTAAGTTACTTTTGCCTTTCTATCATTTGGAACCAGTCTGGCCATTCTCCTCTGATCTCTGGCATTAACAAGGCATTTGTGCACACAGAACTGCCGCTCATTGGATATTTTCTCTTTTTCTCTTGGCATGGCAACAATAACCAAGCCACGTTCAATCACCTTTCTTCCCCATTCTGATGCTCGGTTTGAACTGCAGTCCACATGCCTACATGCATTGAGTTGCTGCCATGTGATTGGCTAATTAGAAATTTGCATTAACGAGCAGTTGGACAGGTGTAGCTAAAAAAGTGGCCGGTGAGTGTATATGTATGTTTTACTAAAAAAATCTATTCAAATATTATAGTTTTTTATTAAATTAAATGAAAATAAGTGGAATCCACTGTTCTGTACCTTAAATTTCACTGTATGGACAAAACAGCTGAAAATATATAGTTTGTTTCATAGAGAGAAAAAAAATATTTAAATCTGTACCTAAAAAGACATTTCCAATCCTATTTGAAGTACTTTCCTACTTATCACCCAGTATCAGTGATGTTAATCCCTTTATCTGCAAGGGAAAATCCTATTGAAATTGATTTTTACAGTAACATAAACCTTTTAAGACAGATATCTGAAAGCAAGTGACAGTGCAAGCCTCTGTCTTCAGCAAAAAAGACAAATAGCCAAATTCCAATTAAAAACGAGTCCACCTATAATCCTAACAACGATTCTCCTTACATTCGCCAATTAGAGACCTTTCTGTTTCCATGGAAATGAGAAATGTGCAAGAGAGATGAGTGAACTTCCATTACCATAGAGCACTGCACACAATGTAACCGAGAAGAGCCTTTCTACAAAATATAACAACATATTTCAATATTTTGGGTTACATTTACATTGAACCAAATTTTATAAGTGACTATTTTGTATTTTTACTTAATTTAAACATGAATTAATTCATGATTTTATTCAGTCTATGTAGGGATGCCTCTACATGTGGTGATGGGCTGTGTAGTTAAATTCTGCTATCATTTTCTCACCCTTATGTGATTCTAAATCTGGTCTGTTTTATCTCAAAAGGATTTCTATAGTAAACCAGTTTTTAATATTCTTCAAAGTATCTTCTTTTTTGTTTAAAAAGTAAAACAAAACTCAAGGTTTGGAGCCTATTGAGGGTGACACATTAGAGTGATTTTGTTTCATTTTTGGTTGAATAAAATTTTTGTTAGTATAAATATCATCAATGTTTTGAACATGAGACTATTAGGGATGCTCCGATCGAACGGCCGAAGATCGGTATCGGCCGATAATCACATTTCATGACTCAATCGGTACTTGGCAACCTAGCCGATCTCATGAACTGATCGTGGGTGTTTGTTTATGAGTTTACAAGCAGAGGAAGAGGCACGTGCGCGCCCGTATATTATACATCAGCAGCGCCACAACATGTGCGGAGTTATATGATGCACGGGGGCATGAGCGATCGCTGTGCTCACATCACAACAGCTAATATGGGGTAAAATATAAAATAAAATATATGTGGTGCGATCTGTTTATACAGTTTACAGGGTTTATACGGTCCTGGAAAACCTGGAAAAGTCATGAAATTTTGAAAAGGCATTTTCCAGGCCTGGAAAAGTTTTGGAAAAACAAATAAACCTAAAATGTTTTGGAAAAGTCGTGAAAATGTGTGTAACAATTATCTGAGTACTTGAACAGGTGAGATGAACTTGACTTATATTGTGTGTGTGCGGTGTACCTGGATAGCTGTGGGGGTGAGTTGCGTGCGACGTACCTGAAGAGCGGTGGGTTGAGTTGCGCCTGATGTAAAGAGCTGGGAAGGATGCGGTGTGCGACCTATTTAAGGACCGGGCGGGAGACGTGTGATTTCTGGAAGATTATCATTTGTTTGAGGGCATCCGCGAGTCTCTATGCATTTGTGGGAGACTCACGGAACTTCCGAGAGACTTGGGATGTCTGATGTATTATCCTCAGGCACAGATTAAGAATTCAGAGGCCCCTGGGCACAATGTCTTGTAGCCCCCCTACCTGGCCGCATCCCTATAGTTGAATTAAAAAATAAGATTATTATCATATTTTTAATAAAATTAATCTATAATGTATTGCCCACATTTTTAAAATAAATGACATACAGTACATATATTTCTAGTCTACAAAGATTGAACTTATTTTTAAAAGCATTTAAAGCACACTTTGAAAAAAAAAATACTAATACAACTTGTGAAAATTAATGGATTTTAATATACTTGTTAAGGTTCACTGAAGCAGTACTAAAATTTATATTTAAGGGTATTTTTAATGTATAACTTCTACAAACTTATAATGCATATGACTTGGATATAACACCTCTCCAATCTAGTTCAGTTCTATAAATCTGAGTCTTCCATAATACACACACTTATTAATGATTCCTACTCGTCTTCCTCGTGATGAAGAGTAGGCAAAATTTGATATGTAGTGGGAGAAAAAATAAGAATGAGTTCATCAGATGCTGGATTCAAACCGGGTTCATGATCGATCATGTCACTCGCGCTGCCGTTTGCCACTCTCTTTAGTTATGTTGTCTCTGTCAATCAAACGGTGAGGGCGGGAATCACTCAACTGTCTCATTCCAACGAGGTGTGCTATTTGCATCTAGCCTAAATAGACACTACAAAATCTGCGTTTTTCACCCCCTCGCAGGGGCCCCAAGTGCTCACGTGCCCTGGGCCTGTGCCAATAATGCCCATTGGTTAATCCGGCCCTGATTATCCTCCCGACCTGTAAAATTTGATCTAATCCATATCCTGAAACACACCCCCTCTCCTGCTTTCACTTCTAATGCTAATGGAGGGAGCGATTCGTTTGTGCATGAATCTCCGTTATAAACGACTCGTTCACTTAGCTGACAATAATACAAGTTTCTAGCACCGCAGCATCTTGTCATATTTCATTTACATTGTTTGCTGATTTTATTCAACAAAACTAGCACAAGCCTAGAATTTAGTGCGAGTTGGTGCTACTTTGCCTTATGATCAGTGCAGTAAGTGACTGTATTATCATCAATAACGCTACTTGTTTAGCACAAAGATTCGTAACATACAAAATCATAAAAAACTAAATCTAACGTATGAAATGTTCTGCCTTTGGGCTTTGTTTTCTTTGGTTGCTCGTTACTACACCCGTACACAGCGCTGAAATCTAACATCTTCAGATTGGCTTTAGTCTTAACTAGTGCTAAATGTGGTGGCGCTATTGACGCATGCCCAGGGTCCGTATGCGATATCTAGGGTATATATTTATGTAGTTGCCCAACGACACCTGCAAATTAGATAAAATAGCCCGCAAGTCATGGCGACAAGAGTGAGTTAGCAAGTGAATGGATTGAGAGAGGCACAGTGATGTTCTAAGCATTACATTGGTTAGGTTAATTTCTTATGCATCAAATATGCGCTCCAAACTTTTTGATTGAGACATGTTGAGTTATTCTTTCATCATTTGCAATGTTTCTAAATTGCATTTTTAATCATTTTTTATCTGTTTTTTCTATTATTTTCTGTAAAGCTTTTTCTGACCATGACCACAGTAAATGGTTATAATGAACGTGTTTATAAGGGATTATATGCCGCATCTTAAATTTATTCTCTTAGATAAGGAGAAAACTCTACTTAAGTATCATACTTAAAGGGAAAATGAGCTTTATTATGCATTATATTATGCATTATAAAGCTTGAAGCATCAGAATCGGTACTTTTTATCTGGCAATCACCATGACAAGGAATCGTACTCAGTATCGGCTGCAAAAATCCTGATTGGAGCATCCCTAGAGACTACTGTAATGTTTTTTTTATTATTTAATCTTTGACCTGATATAAAATTTGCCCTTTATTGCAGCCACCTAAAGAAAGAGAGTGATAAAACGCTGTGAGAAGCACAGAGGACATGAAGACAAGAAAATGAAGAAGGGATGAAGTGCAAATAATAAAAAAATAAACAATCATTTCAAAACTTCAGCACTGAATGACAGCAAGCCTGAACTGAGATCTGGATGTGACATCAGAACACATATCATTCAATCTGAACGATCCTAAACACAGGTGCAGCAAACAATGTGTATATTCCAAAAAGGTGAGATTTATTACTCTGGCGCACAGCCTAGACTCTGTGGCACTGAGCGGATATTCCCAAACATCCCCAAGGATTCCTCGTTGTGTTGTTTCATATACCAGGCAGAGGAGTTTAAGCTGTGGTTCAGTCTGTGTACACTACATTATGCCAGAGAGAATGTCTAAATATCAAGTTCACTTTTATGTCTTTGCATGTAGCTAGATACAAAAGGCCCAATGGGCTAAAACTCTTGATCTGTTTTTCCTTTTTGTTCGTTTCTGGAAAAATGGACCACTCTGAAAGAGTGTTTATGAAAGGGTGCATGAGATGAACAGCTTACCTTCATAATGTTTCTTTATCGTGTTCTTATTCAAATGATTAATGTTGTTTGTTTGTTAATAATTATATGATTATATAAACATTATTTTTTATTATTTTTTTACATTTTCATGGTACCGCTGTTTATTTTTTATGTTCAATTTACCTTGTGGGAGAAAAAAAATGCAAGATAAACGAAAAATCTGGAAATAAAATACCATTTTTTTCTATGAGTCGTGGTGTGTGCACATTTACCGTTTCCCTTTATGTGTGAATCATTTTGTACGAATCGTTGATTTGCATTTGGTTTACAGGTTATTCTTCATTCATTTTCTTTTCATTCATAACCACCAACTTATCCAGCATATGTTTTACGCAGCGGATGCCCTTCCAGCTACAATTATCACTGGGAAGCCAGATAATTCATATTGAAAATAATATATTCTCATAATGAATCACTGGGAAACTAGCTTATTTATTCATTCATTCATTCATTTTCTTTTCGGCTTAGTTCCTGTATTAATCAGGGGTTGCCACTCCGGAATGAACCACCAACTTATCCACCAAATCTTTTACGCAGCGGATGCCTTTCCAGCTACAACTATCACTGGGAAAGCAGCTTATTCATTCATTCATTTATTTTCTTTTAGGCTTAGTCCCTTTATTAATCTGGGGTCGCCACAGTGGAATGAACCGCCAATTTATCCAGCATGTTTTACACAGCGGATGCCCTTCCAGCTTCAACTATCACTGGCAAACCAGCTTATTCATATTGAAAATAATATATTCTCATAATGAATAGTGTCTTTCCTTCATCTGAAATTGAAACTTTGAACTGAGACATTAGGGAAAACATTCTCATGTAATATTTTTAAATATTGTTTGATTCATACTCTCATCTATGAGTTCCTGTTTCTGCTTTGTACATTGTAGTGTGCAAATGCAGCCACAAATATACTGGTAAATGAACAGGCCCTTTCAAAGCAAACGCAGAGTATCTGAAGAATATTGCATCCCTTAGGACGTTCTTGTCTCTTTCTGTTCTCGTTCTCTCGCAGCAAACGCATATGGAATTGCATAAGTGTGTCTAATAAGAGACACATGCAACAAGCGTGAGATGAACTCGTATCGCTGCAGTGAGCAGCAGTCAGGGGGGAATAGACTCTTTTACAATTACTTTATCCTTTGAAGCTCACTGGATGTGACTTCTTCCCAGAAAAGCATACAATAGTGCACATCTTGAAAATTCGTTGCAAAAAAAAAACAAAAAAAACTTTCTATTACATTTTTCTAAAGGACTGCTGGTTGCTTGTACTATCTAATGTTTTTTGTGTGGTGCTATAATGTTAGAGGACTTTAATATTGGAATAGGACTAGTTCTCTGGATTTGTTCTGTCTTAAATCTTTTTTGTAATATAAACATCTGATAATATATGTATAAAATTGAATGATCATTTAGACCATTTATTTGCAGAAACACGGTGGCTCGGCGGTTAGCGCTGACGCCTCACAGCAAGTAGGCCGCTGGTTCGGGTCCCGGCTGGGCCTGTTAGCATTTCTGTGTGAAGTTTCCATGTTCCCTCACGTGGGTTTCCTCCGGGTGTTTCTCCCACAAGTCCAAAAACATGCTCTACAAGTGAATTGAATAAACTAAATTGGCCAAAGTGTATGAGTGTGCATGTGAGAGTGTGGGTGTATCCCAGTACTGGGTTGCAGCTGGAAGGGCATCTGCTGCGTAAAACATATGCTGGATAAGTTGGTGGTTCATTCTGCTGTGGTGACCCCTGATAAATAAAGGGACTAAGCCGAAAAGAAAATGAATGAATGCACGACACAGTCTAACAAAATGGATTACCTTATTTTATCCTCCAATAGCCCCAGTTTAAAACGCCATTTTATATTATTGACTAACTGGGTTTGACCTTCTGGCTATGTTTTCTCAAAGTTAGAAGCAAATCAAAGGTTTCTTAAAGTAAACAGTTTCATTCAGTAAATCGTTTGAACATTTGCATTATGCAACTATCTACTTCTAACTTTGTTCTAATTCATTCATTTTATTTTCAGCTTAGTCCCTTTATTATTCCGGGGTCGCCACAGCGAAATGAACCGCCAACTTATCCAGCACATGCCCTTCCAGCCGCAACCCATCTCTGGGAAACATCCACACACACTCATTCACACATACACTACGAAGAATTTAGCCTACCCAATTCACCTGTACCACATGTCTTTGGACTGTGGGGGAAACCGGAGCACCCGGAGGAAACCCACGCGAACGCAGGGAGAACATGCAAACTCCACACCGAAACGCCAAACGAGGCTCGAACCCGCGACCTTCTTGCTGTGAGGACAGCACTATCTATTGCGCCACTGCGTCGCCGCGTGTGTTCTAATAATAATGATAATTATAATAATAATAATAATTGATAATTATAATCTCAACAATAAATCTAACTTTACTGTCACTACAGCCAAAAGACAAGCTTATCGTGTAAACTGCATAGTCTTAGAATAATAGGCCATTAATGTGACACTGCATCTGCTGACTGTGCACCGATTAACATCTGTTACTTTAGTGTGAATTCGCCTAAATGTTCTTAAATCGTTTGCATAAAACAATGTTTATACATTGGCGTTTGACATTTTAGTAGCCTAACATTCGAACGTGATGTAAGTTGCTACTTTAAAAAAAATTGGAGTTTGAATATTCAGTAATAATTTACACATATTCCTATAATATTTGTAAAATTATATTAAAAATGTCTTCTGTTTTATAGATATTTTGAAATATTCATAGAGCAAAATTAAGAGAACATACTTGACTGAATCAATGACTGAAGCGGGACGCCATTACTATTATGACACTGCTTTAAAAACAGCATGCTGGTATGGTTACTGGTTTAAACTGGGTAAGCAGCTTAAACTAGCTAATGACCATCAATGAACCATCTTAAAGGGATAGTTCACACAAAAATGAAAATTTACTCACCCTCGTGGTTTCAAACCATTACGAGTTTCTTCTGTTGAACACAAAAGAAGACGAAGAAGCTGATGTAAACATTGACTAGGACTGTTTGTTTTTCCTACTATGGAAGTCAACGGTTACAGGTTCTTAACTTTCTTCAATATAATATTTAATAAAATAAAATCTTAAAGGTTCGAAAGGGTGAGTAAATTACGTAATTTTTTTATTTGGTGAACTATCCCTTTTAACCTTCATCAATAGCCTACCAGCATAGGCTAACTTTAATCCACAATGCATGTTGACCACACTGATTTTTAGCTTCTATTACAACTCAAGTCTTGCATTTTTGAAAACATGAAGCAGGTCATTACACTTATATACTGGAATAGTTATATAGCTAGGTTAAAAAAAACATCCTATTCGTGAGCCTTAGGATTTGTTCTGCCCTCTCTGAAGTGCAAACTGAAAAGTGGGTCAGTTCGCAGTCACCTTGAATAAGTGTGTCAGAAAGCCCTATAGGTGTAACATTAGACGTGTTCATCTTATAAAAGAAACAACATTTTGGTGTCTAGAATTTACATAGACATCCAAATTCACAGATCTTAAATAAAGTTGTGCAAATATTAAAACCTTAAATAATAATTTCCGTTAAGAAAATGCAAAGCTAATGCAAACATACACACAGACTAAACACAAGAAAAAAACGAAAAAAAAAAAAACCCTCTCATGATTTACCACTAGATGGCAGCACAGCACCATTTTGTCCGATAAAAAGCAATTTCCTATAAACTACAGATTTATTGTAAATGTTTTTGGAACGTACCTGGATTTATTTGCGGTATTTATTTGTAGTAATTCTATAGTTGCTGTGGTAATTCAACAACGAATATAAACAAATGACCCAATACTGTAGTTTTCTACAACTATAGGGTATATTATAGGCTACACCACAATACTTCAGTTTACTGGAGTAAAAACTAAAGTAGCTGGACTACAGTATTTTTTTCACAACTTCTTTGTCAAATACTACAGTACCCTATATACAGTGGTTATAGTGCACTTTATGTTAAGGTTAAAAACTATTTAATTATGTGATGTTGTTTATATGAAGTAAAACTATGATTTTACATCAAGTAAAAGTGAGCGTATATGGGTGTTTCCCAGTACAGGGTTGTGGCTGAAAGGGCATCCACTGCATGAAAAAAACAAGCTGGAATAGTCAACGTTTTATTCTGCTGTGGTGACCTCTGATAAATATAAGGGACTACGCCGAAGAAAAATGAATGACATAAAGTAAAATTTTGCATGTTTTTGTAATGATTCCCACTGCGCCACCAAGATGCCACTCTGAATATTTTTTTACAAATTATTTCATAAATATTACATATTAAGTATTAAGTTTAAAAAATGACTGCTTCATTAATGACTCATGGATGGTGAAAGAACACTTACATGTTGGTTTAATTACTTAAGGTGAGGCTTTATGATCCACAGTTTTAAAATATTTTGGATCCCTATTTGAATAGACTTACAATGACTTGTGGAGCTGCACATCAACGGATTTGCTCTTCTGTTGCACTGCTGAAAAAAACCTTTTAAAAAATGTCTAATGAGGGATGATTCACACATTTCCTGTAATTGTTCCTCAGTTTTCTAAGGTCTCAGAAAAAAAGAAAAAGTCTTAGAAAAAAAGTCTCTGTGAAAACATACCATGAACATATATTCTTTTTTCTACATCCACTCTTTTTAACAGTATGCTAAAGTGAAATTATTTTTCACAAGGCACTGAGTATGTTAAGTAAATTGAAACAACCATGCACACATTTCTTTAAAACTTACATAGTAACCTGCATGCCTGCCAGTTTGTTCGTTTGTTTTGACAAATATGCACGTGATGACATCAGACCTCCAGTTTGAGGTTTGGGAGGACCTTCTTCTCGTAAATTACCCCATTGAAAGGAAATGCAGTTTTTCATTTACCTATCACTGAGATAACAATCAGAGAGTGTCAGTGTGTCTTGGGTGTGGTCAGAACCCGCATCAGTCTTGCAATTGTTGTCGAAAGCCTGCTAAAGTGTAGGCTAAATATGCAGCAGATGTTAATATGAGAATGCGTGTGGATACGGTGTTTGTTTGTTTTGTTTTGTTTTTTGTGTGGAAGCGAACAAGAGAACAATGAATACAAATATATCTTGTGAAATATGACTTCAGCTTTATCAGTTCAGAATCTTGTTTGTCTGGTTAGCTATACCGCTGTGTGTACAGTAAATGATTTAAATTAGTTCTACGAATGACTTCATGCGTTTAATACTTCTATCCTTAGCATTTTTTGTCTGTTGTCATTGTAAAATTGCAACAGAACTGCTGCCTGCCTCAGGTCTTTTCAGTGCGATTTTATGTACAATAAATAATATAGGCTAAGCCCTGAAACGCATAACTGTTTTGGTATTTGAAAACAGTGTAAATGCAAAGCAAACTAGAATGGAATTGAAGAGTTCACACTTAGCTGATGACTGATAGCCTAAAAGCTTGTTTGGCATGCTGTCCCAGGAAAGAGCCTGAGCTAGGAGGAGTCCGGAGCTCCCTACCATTAGGTCATGCGAGGTGCGTGAGCTCAGGTTGATCTCGAGAGCTCCCCCGTTTAGGCTAGGAAAAAGGGGAAAGAGTCGGGGAGGATGGGGCGATTCTTCAAGACGGAGATAGTTAGGTTATGTGATTGTAAAAATACACTATATGTAATTATGCAACATGAGAACTTTAATTTCTGTGCAATACAGCATTACATGACAAAGTTTTGTAGTAAAGATTCCATCCAAAACTCGAGATTTACAGATTAGAATGAACCACACCCTTGCTCATTCGCGCTGCGCACCTGCTTTGGGTGTGTCGTGTCCTCATGCTGGAAAGTACAAAAATCCCTTTATAATATATTTAGAATACTAAAGCAAATTCCCAGACAAGGCATGACATTAGGATAACTTTAAGTTTTAATGTGAGTAAACGTGTGGAAGTGTGAGATCATGACCCATACCATTTGATGACTAAAAGAAGACAGATCAATAGCACAACAGTGCAAATCACAGCAACTGGCACAACATGACTTCTGTGGGGATCTGGAATCAGTACAAAGATAAGTGAATGTATGAACTTCTGTGTGAGAGTGTTAAACAAAAAATTAATAACATAAAAAATCATGTTTTATACACATTGTTATAGAGCCACTCACGTTTCGCAGCGGTTGCAGCTACAGATACAGGACATTTATCTGGAAAAAAAAGTATAATAAAGAAAAAAAAATCACATTTCCAAATTAGACCATGAATGCTTTTAATAAAACAAATACAATTTTTACATTAAAACACTCTGTAAAAAACAATTAGTTGCCTTTATTTAGTTTTTAAAGTGAGTAAACGCTGCAAAAAAAAGTATGATTTAAAAAAAGTGAGTCACATTTGCATAATTAAAACTTATATTAAACTTAACAATTAAATTTAAACTTAACAATTCCAAGTTACAATGAGTATATTTAGATTACATTATTTTTAAGTGAAGTCAACTTTTAAAGAGTTTCACTGTAAAAAGTGATTAGTTACTTAGAAAAGTGTGTAAACACATTGTATTAAAAGCAACAAGTTGGCTTTACTTAAAAAAGGAAACCAGTTGTAACTTGGAACTTTTCAGTTGACTTAATTTTTAGAATTATGCTGTTTATTTTATAGATTTAAGGCAACATGTTTACACACTTTTTAAAGTACAGTTGTGCTTACTAAAAGCTCAGTGAGATTAAAAATAGAAATGTAACACTCACAGTCACAAGTGATCTCCATTGATACCTAAAGGCAAAAAATAATGTCTTGCATTTAGACCTCAAAATATGATTGAAAAAGCTTCATCACTTAAATATATTACAAACGAGCTGACAGATTTTTGTCTGTAATTCAAATATAATGAATGGCCTACCTTCTGTGCTAAACATTCCTCATGATATGTGATGTTATGCTGACAGTTTACAGTGACAATCCTTTGTGGTTCGACGTGCAAAATGACTTCATGGAAAAAATTCCCCTTCATATCAACCAGCATGGTGTCCTGCTCATCAGACATGCATATATTCACACATCTCTCACACACACAGGTATTCTTTTCACTTTAAAGACAAGTTTAGAAACAATGCAAAGGCCAAATAAAGTGCTTGCTTACAGCTGAGGTCCATTCACGTGTACAGCCAGGTCTGCTTGGCTCTGAGATGATATATGCAACAGAATTATTCTGATACACTGAAACAGAGCACTTTGGATTGGCAAGAATTCCCCTCAGAAAGAGGAGGGCACCTTAGAGAGCAATGAGAATGCAAAGTGCAAAACAGAAAGAAACAGAACTCAATATGTATCTTTTTGAAAAATGTTTTGACAAAAGAGTACACGCACACACACACACACTGCATACTGTACGTGAACTTACCCAAAAAGACTGCTGCCATCGATATCTGCTGTGAGCTGGTGATCGTGTGATTCACTGAGACGTTTGTTTTGGACTTTTTTCAGTGAGCAGACACTACTGCTGCTGCATAAGAAACCCTCTGTGACTCATCCTTGTATAATTTCCTGTTCATCTGTTCATTAGTACACTTATTCATACACATGATAATACTCAGCTTACTGATGTAAATATATTTGTGAAATGCTTTGATAAGTGAGGGTTATTTAAAACTGTTACCCAACATTCTTCAAAATATCTTCTTTGATGTTTAACAATTTTTTTTATAAAGGGTTGGAAAAACTTGAGGTTGAGGGAATGATTTCACCTTTCAGAAACAGGAATATTATGTAGTTATCTGAACTCCTGAACTTTTACTAACACAATATTCCACTTCAGGAAGTGTTTGCTTATTATTCTTATTATTCCAGAAGAACAAAATTATGAGTGATAAAGTGAGCATGCACCCACCCACACACCAGGAGCATTGGGCAGCTATTGCTTCCAGATCCCAAGGAGAAATTAGGGTGATTTATTCACTTCCCACCACCCTAAAAGAAATTGAAACCTGCAACCTTTTGGATTTCAAGTGCATTAGGCCACAATTGCCCATATTTTAAAACCAACACAGCATCAGCAGTCAAACCCGAACAATTCCTCAACAATACTTAACATTATCAACTGAACATAAGCTTTAATGGTTTATGTTGTTACAACTCCAGTATAACAAAATGGGTTTTAAAAGAGAAAAAACAGACACATTACATTTTTATCATCACTTTACAATTTTATTTTCGAATCAATTATAACAAGCAATTAATAAGCAATTTAAAAGCAGATTTATATATGCAGCGTATTCCAGTTATATATTGACAAAATGGCCTTTGTTTACAAAGTATTAGCTTGGCACATTAAAGTACAATGATAGCCACTGTGTTAACTGAATATGCGGATACACTAACAATTTCCACTAAATAAATTTTAGTTACATTAATAGCAATATAAGTAACAGAAATTTGTATACAGAGTATTTCAACTGAATATGACCCTGGACCATAAAAACTAATTATAAGTGTACATTTTATTTGAAACTGAGATTTATACATCACCTGAAAGCTAAATAAATTTACACAACAGTTCTGTCTGGTTCTTGAATCTGATTGGTTGATAGCTGTGCGATATTCTGCAAATAACAGCACTCGTCCAGCCTAAAGTCGTAGCGGTTTCTGCTGTTATGACCATCAGCTGCAGATGTGAATGAGTGGTGGAAAAAAGTAGTTCCTCATACAAAAGGGTTTTTGTGACTCTCTGTGTTAGATTTTCTTTTTTATACACATGATTATGCTGTCAAATTATTGTACAAACGCAATATCACACTCGTAGCATTGCGATGTGGCTGTATATCGTTACTGGTGGGGACACTAAGGCACAACTCGGCCTGCGGCTTCGTACCAACACGCGCCTCCCACCAGTGCCTATTTTAGCCACATCATACTGCTACTCATGTGATATTGCTCACATATTTTACACGGAGTAATGACTTGTTAAAATAAGTCAATATTTGGCCAAAATACAAATTTTTTAAAATATATTCACACAAAAAAGTATAAATAAAGTGCTTATTAAAAGTGCAGTAGGCGATTTGCCAAAATGCTAACCAGTTAGCAAAATATCTTTGAAACAGTCCCTCCCCTGCTGTCCAAAGCCATGCCGCGATATGACAGCAGACAACTCAATAGTTCACATCATTCGGCAGTTAGAAATGTAGTTAGTGGTTGGCCGGCGGCGTGCAGGAATTACACTTATTACACTTATTACTAAGCCATACTTACATGCTATTTCAGAGAGAATACTCAAAGTAGCATGGTAAACAATATAGGGAGCGCGTCAAAGGTTGTCATTGTTCAAAAATTAACTAATGTGATGTGACTATAAAACTAACTTCACCTTAAAGCAGGCTAGGCTGAATAGCGCTATTTACTGATGTTTTGTTTTTAAACGAAATAAAAATCTGCATTATCGATGCTGTAAAATGTCCCTTGAAATTGAAACTAGTTACATCAATTTTTTGCCGAAAGATTTCAGTGGCTAAACAACACTTCTGTGCATATAGCCCATTTATAACAACACAATCTGCATCATCTTTGCTTGACTGAAATAGTTGTAAAACATAACATCACCTGTCTAAAAGAAATTCTTTAGCCATGGTGTTGTCCCTCCAGTGTGCAAATGTAACTCCAATATTGATTCAGGATTTTAAAAGTTTTGATTTAGCATTTGATTTTACCGCGACTGTGGTTGTCTCGTGTGCACAACAAAAAATCAGGATCTGCGTGAACAGAGATGTGCCGTTGTACAAATCTACATTTAGTGGCAAAGTTTGGGCTTCTTATCAGAATTTTGGGAATTGTCGGCCTGACAATATTTATTAGACGAACATTTTTTAGTTTTATGCCTCACCCAGAATATAAAAATACATTTACATTTAGATCATTTACTTTAATCATTACTATTGGAATGTGACGAGACTTTGAACCAGCACTTCAAAAAATGTGTCTGAAGACAATCACCTACTGCACCTTTAATGTACATTACTGATCAAAAACTGATTATTTATATATATTTTCAGTGGGCGATTCAGTGGCTCAGTGGTTAGCACTGTCATTGGGGCTTCATGAGTTAGAAAAGGCACTGGAAGGGCATCCGCTGCATAAAAACATGTGCCAGATTAATTGGCAATTCATTCTGCTTTGACAACTCCTGATAAATTAAGGACTAAGTTGAAGAAAAGTGAGTGAGTGATATATTTACAGTAGGAAATGTACTAAAAATCTTCATGGCACATGTTCTTTATATTATATAGTCTATATATTATATAATTTATTTTTCTTAGCATAAAAGACAAACTCTATCATTCTGACACATACACTATGTCATTTTGGCTATTTCAAAAAAATATCAATGTAACTTAAGGCTGGTTTTGTGGTCCAGGGTACATTATTACACACAAAATAATATTTTATAACTCAAACAAGTAAGGTCACAGTATTCAAGAATACTAATTTGTAAACTTAAATGATTTAAGGCTGTCAAATAGTTTCAGTTGTCTTTAACTCATTACAGAGTGTATATCCATATAGGTATATGTACATTCATATTTATTCATTTTATTTTATTAGATGCTTCTTCCCATAGCAACTTATAAATGAGGGCAACAGAAGAAGGTCATATCACCTATAGAGTAGAATTCTATAGATATATATAGAACTATGATAGAATAACTCTCTAAAAAATGAATAACATCTAATAAATATGTATAATTAAATTATATCTATATATTAAATATCAGTTATTCTAACAGATATTTTATTAAAAAGTGTGTTAATATTTCACATAGCTCAATATTATATTGATGAATGATTATAGGAAACTAGATATTAAAGTTTGAGGACAAACTTTATGGTGGCTTGAAAAGCCGAGTCTAAAAGTTTGAAGTCGTTTTAAAGTGTAAATAACTGAAGCAGTTTTTATGAAGTTTGAAACAGTTAGCATACATAAGTACATATATGTTAGCATGTTTCTAGGTTGTTGCTAGGCGGTTGCTATGGTATTCTAGGTCATTGTTAAGGTGTTGCTAGGTGGTTGCTAGGGTGTTCTGAGTGGTTGCTAAGGCGTTGCTAGGTTGTTGCTAGGCAGTTGCTAAAGTACTATGAGTGGTTGCTAGGCAGTTGCTAACATAATTAGCATGATTCTAGCATGAATTAGCATGTTACTAGCATGTTTCTAGCATGAATTAGCATGTTACTAGCATGTTTCTAGCATGAATTAGCATGTTACTAGCATGATTCTACCAAGAATTAGCATAATGTTAGCATGTTTCTAGCATGAATTAGCATGTTACTAGCATATTTCTAGCATGAATTAGCATGTTATTAGCATAATTCTAGCATGAATTAGCATGTTACTAGCATGTTTCTAGCATGAATTAGCATGTTACTAGCATGTTTCTAGCATGAATTAGCATGTTACTAGCATGGTTCTAGCATGAATTAGCATGTTACTAGCATGATTCTAGCATGAATTAGCATGTTACTAGCATGTTTCTAGCTTGAATTAGCATGTTGTTAGCATGATTCTAGCATGAATTAGCATGTTATTAGCATGATTCTAGCATGAATTAACATGTTACTGGCATGATTATAGCATGAATTAGCATGTTACTAGCATGATTCTAGCATGAATTAGCATGTTATTAGCATGATTCTAGCAGGAATTAGCATGTAACTAGCATGATTCTAGCATGAATTAGCATGTTACTACCATGTTTCTAGCATGAATTAGCATGTTGTTAGCATTATTCTAGCATGAATTAGCATGTTACAAGCATGATTCTAGCATGAATTAGCATGTTACTGGCATGTTTCTAGCATGAATTAGCATATTGTTAGCATGAATTAGCACGTTTCTAGCATGATTCTAGCATGTTACTAGCATGTTTCTAGCATGATTTAGCATGTTACTAGCATGATTCTAGCATGAATTAGCATGTAACTAGCATGATTCTAGCATGAATTAGCATGATTCTAGCATGAATTAGCATGTTACCAGCATGATTCTAGCATGAATTAGCATGTTACTAGCATGTTTCTAGCTTGAATTAGCATGTTGTTAGCATGATTCTAGCATGAATTAGCATGTTATTAGCATGATTCTAGCATGAATTAACATGTTACTGGCATGATTATAGCATGAATTAGCATGTTACTAGCATGATTCTAGCAGAAATTAGCATGTAACTAGCATGATTCTAGCATGAATTAGCATGTTACTACCATGTTTCTAGCATGAATTAGCATGTTGTTAGCATTATTCTAGCATGAATTAGCATGTTACAAGCATGAATCTAGTATGAATTAGCATGTTACTAGCATGTTTCTAGCATGAATTAGCATGTTATTAGCATGATTCTAGCATGAATTAGTATGTTACTAGCATGATTCTAGCATGAATTAGCATGTTACTAGCATGAATTAGCATGTTGTTAGCATGAATTAGCATGTTTCTAGCATGATTCTAACATGTTACTAGCATGTTTCTAGCATGATTTAGCATGTTACTAGCATGATTCTAGCATGAATTAGCATGTAACTAGCATGTTGCTAGCATGATTCTAGCATGAATTAGCATGTTACTAGCATGTTTCTAGCATTAATTAGCATGTTACTAGCATGTTTCTAGCATGAATTAGCATGTTATTAGCATGATTCTAGCATGAATTAGTATGTTACTAGCATGATTCTAGCATGAATTAGCATGTTACTAGCATGAATTAGCATGTTACTAGCATGATTCTAGCATGAATTAGCATGTTATTAGCATGATTCTAGCATGAATTAGCATGTTACTAGCATGATTCTAGCATGAATTAGCATGTTACTAGCATGATTCTAGCATGGATTAGCATGTTACTAGCATGATTCTAGCATGAATTAGCATGTTACTAGCATGTTTCTAGCATGAATTAGCATGTTACTAGCATGATTCTAGCATGTTACTAGCATGTTTCTAGCATGAATTAGCATGTTACTAGCATGTTTCTAGCATGAATTAGCATGTTGTTAGCATGTTTCTAGCATGAATTAGCATGTTACTAGCATGTTTCTAGCATGAATTAGCATGTTGTTAGCATGATTCTAGCATGAATTAGCATGTTTCTAGCATGGATTACCATGTAACTAGCATGATTCTAGCATTAATTAGCATGTAACTAGCATGTTACTAGCATGATTCTAGCATGAATCAGCTTGTTTCTAGCATGAATTAGCATGTTGTTAGCATGATTCTAGCATGAATTAGCATGTTACTAGCATGACTAGCATGTCACTATCGTGTTGCTAGCACCTTTCTAGCAAGATTAGCATGTCAGTAGGATGTTAAAACTGTTAGCGTGTGTTAGAATAGCTAGTCACAGTCTCTGGGACAGTTGCTAGGGTGCTGAAATTGGTTGCTAGGGAGTGGCTAGTAAGTTTAAAGGTAATCAGTGATTGGCTGCTGGCTAGACTGAGTTGAATGAGGCCAGACTCTAGTCTGTAGGACAGTCTGATGCAGAGCTATGAGCTCACAAAGGTTGATCCAATGTTAAGTCAATGGGAGTCTTTTACAATGGAAGTCTATGGGACAGTTGCTAGGGTGCTGTAAGTGGTTGCTAGGGAGTGGCTAGTAGGTTAAAAAGTCATCAGTTATTGGCTGCTGGCTAGACTGAGTTAAATGAGTCCAGTTAGAAGTCTGTAGGACAGTCTGATGCAGAGTTATGAGCTCACAAAGTTTGACCCAATGTTAAGTCAATGGGACTTTTGGGATTTTTCTGGGTCGTTTTTCGGAAAACCCAAGGTCGGATCAGTTAGAAAAGATATAGCAACCCGAGTCAGACCAGTTTGAAGGTTTGACGAAAGTTTGAAGTATGTAGCTTGAAAGGCCTCGGAGGAGATACACTTAGAAATTAGTCTCAGAAGAAGAAGAAGAAGAAGAAGAAGAAGAAGAAGAAGAAGAAGAAGAAGAAGAAGAAGAAGAAGAAGAAGAAGTTTAAGATAGATAACAGTATGCTGGCTTTTCAAGCCACCATAATTATAGACTGATATATAATATAATATAATATAATATAATATAATATAATATAATATAATATAATATAATATAATATAATATAATATAATATAATATAATATAATATAATATAATATAATATCATATCATATGATATAATATAATATAATAGTAACAAATGACAATAAAATATTATGTTGCTATATAATATTATTGATATTAAAAATTATATTATTATTATTAGCTTCCACAGCTTTTAAATGAACTTATTAACTTCTTACTCATACACGAGTGAACATCAGTTTTTTAGCATTATAATCATCAATAGTTCTTCAAGGGGCATTATTGACCCTGACAGTCTGGATTTCCTTTTTTGGCACTGCTCTCCATCTGCACCTAATAACATAAAAAAGAGGATTCTGAGAATATATGAAATGTGCTGAAATGCTGGTGTTTCACTGTAAAATGACTGTAGAGCGAAAACAAGTTAAAGAGCCCTGAGGCCTGTTGCACAAACCAAGTTGAACAAACTCCGGGTTGCAGATTAAGTTTCAGGTTGACAAAACCAAACGAATCCAACCCTGGGTAAAATCAGGTTTTTGGATGAACCCTGGATCACTTGCATCTGAAAGTGTGACACGTACAGCAAACAGAAAATCACACTCCACATGAGTGTAACAAACAGCCAATCATACAACACATGTGAGATGTTAGTTTGGTTAATTTCCCATGAGAGTCAGTGCAATTCACTTGAATGATAAAGGGATAACATTATCAAAAATATAATATAATATAATATAATATAATATAATATAATATAATATAATATAATATAATATAATATAATATAATATAATATAATATAATATAATATGTCAAGGTGGTGCAGTGGGTAGCACAATCGCCTCACAGCAAGAAGGTCGCTGGTTCAGGCCTCGGTTGGCATTTCTGTGTGGAGTTTGCATTTTCTCCCCGTATTTGTGTGGGTTTCCTAGTTGTCCAAAGATATGCACTATAGGTGAGCTGGGTAAGCTAAAATTGACTATAGTGTATGAGTGTGAATGAGAGTGAATGGGTGTTTCCCAGTGATGAGTTGCAGTTGTAAGGGCATCTGTTGCATAAAACATAATGCTGGATAGGTTGGCGGTTCATTCTATTCTATGATAAAGAGACTAAGCTGAAAATAAGATGAATGAGTGAATAATACACATCTACAAGACAGAAATAAACATTATTGCAGCTAAAGGCAACTTAAAGCAATGTTATTATATCGTTACAAATCAATTAACCGATTTTAATAAATGTAAGTTCACCAACATCTAATAAGATTGTAAAAGCTTTGTGCATTAAAGCAAATTTAGATGTGAATATTTAAATGTACATTTTAATTTAAAGCCACAATTAATGTTAATTGAATATTCATTTATTCATTTTCTTTTCGGCCTAGTCCATTTATTAATCTGGGGTTGCCACAGCGGAATGAACTGCCAACTTATTCAGCACATGTTTTAAGCAGTGGATGCCCTTCCAGCTGCAACACATCGCTGGGAAACATCTATACACACTCATTCACACACATACACTATGGACAATTTAATCAATTCTAAGTTCAATTCACCTATAGCGCATGTCTTTGGACTGTGGTGGAAACCGGGGGGCACCCGGAGGAAACCCACGCGAACACAGGGAGAACATGCAAACTCCACACAGAAACGTCAACTGACCCAGCCGAAGCTTGAACCAGCCACCTTCTTGCTATGAGGTGAATGTGCTACCTACTGTGCCATTGTACAGCCTAATTTAATATTTTTTTTATTTAATTATATTAAAATGTACCAGAAGTATAAATAATAATAGTTCATATAATATAAATTATTAGCAACAAAATACATTTTTGACTCAAAATTGCTTTAAGTGTAAAAGGCAAATTAAGTAAAAAAATTAGCAAGTTAGCTGTGTCTCATACTGTAAGTTACCATAGCACCCTGGCTTCTTACAGCTTAAAATCAGATTGCTCAAACTAAACGCAACCCAAATCTGCTTTGTGCAACAGGCTTCTAAAGTACAAAATGGCAATGTATTTTATATACAGTTGAAGTCAGAATTATTAGCCCCCTGTTTATTTTTGTTCCCCAATTTCTGTTTAACGGAGAGAAGATTTTTCAACACATTTCTAAACATAATAGTTTTAATAACTCATTTCTAATAACTGATTTATTTTATCTTTGCCATGATGACAGTGAATAATATTTGACTAGATATTTTTCAAGACACTTCTATACAGCTTAAAGTGACATTTAAAGGCTTAACTAGGTTAATTAGGTTAACTAGGCAGGTTAGGATAATTAGGCAAGTTATTGTATAACGATGGTTTGTTCTGTAGACACATCATAAAAATATAGCTTAAAGGGCTAATCATTTTGACCTTAAATGGCTTTAAAACAAATTCAAAACTGCTTTTATTCCAGCCGAAATGAAACAAATAAGACTCCAGAAGAAAAAATATTATCAAACATACTGTGAAAATGTCCTTGCTCTGTTCAACATCATTTGGAGAATATTTAAAAAAGAAAAAAATTCAAAGGGGGGCTAATAATTCTGACTTCAACTGTATATATATATATATATATATATATATATATATATATATATATATATATATATATATATATATATATATATATATATATATATATATATATATATATATATTATATACACACCGGCCACAGTATTAGGTACACCTTACAAGTACCAGGTTGGACCCTGTTTTTATTAGACCCCCAACTCATTGTCATGTTCAAGAAACCAGTCTGAGATGATTCGCGCTTTATGACATGGCGCATTATCCTGCTGGAAGTAGCCATTAGAAGATGGATACACCATGGCCATAAAGGGATAGACATGGTCAGCAACAATACTCAGGTAGGCTGTGGTGTTGACATGATGCTGAATTGGTACTAATGGGCCCAAAGTGTGCCAAGAAAATTTCCCCCACACCCTTAGACCACTACCACCAGCCTGAACCGTTGATACAAGGCAGAATGGATCCATGCTTTTATGTTGTTGATACCAAATTCTGACCATACCATCCAAATGTCGTAGCAGAAATCGAGACTCATCAGACCAGGCAACGTTTTCCCAATCTTCTTCAGTTTCCTGTTCTTAGCAAACAAGAGTGGCACCCGGTGTGGTCTTCTGCTGCTGTAGCCCATCTGCCTCAAGGTTGGACGTGTTGTGTGTTCGGAGATGCTCTTCTGCATACGAGTGGTAATTTGAGTTACTGTTGCCGTTCTATCAGCTCAAACCAGTCTGGCCATTCTCCTCTGACCTCCGGCATCAACATGGCATTTGCGCCCACAGAACTGCCACTCACTGAACATTGTCTGTAAACCCTAGAGAAGGTTGTGCGTGAAAATCCCAGTAGATCAGCAGTTTCTTAAATACTCAGACCAGCTCGTCTGGTACCAACAACCATGCCACATTCAAAGTCACTTAAATCACCTTTCTTCCCCATTTTGATGCTCAGTTTGAACTGCAGAAGATTGTCTTAACCATGTCTACATGCCTAAATGCATTAAGTTGCTGCTATGTGATTGGCTGATTAGACATTTGCATTAACGAGCAGTTGAACAGGTGTACCTAATAAAGTGTTAGATAAAGAGTGTATATTGTAACGTTCTGACCTGATTAATATTTTTTTTCTATTTATTTACCTACCTGAAAGAAACCTTTGAAGCTTGACACTTCCTGTAACATATGAAGATGAAGATGATGATGATGAAGATGAGGATCACGACAATTATGACGATCATAATGGAAGAATTAAAGCCTTGATCTCTGTCAGCTTTTTTAGTTGTGGCAGTGTAGGAGGCTGAAAAGAAATATATATATATAATTTTTTTTTTATGTTTTACTAAAGGTTTAGACTTAGAGCTCTCCCAAAAGAATTATACTTGTTATAAAAACAATACAAATATTCTTCAATGTCCTCAGGTTCTACAAACAATACTTCTTTGAGACAAACCATTGCATATAATTCTAATGATGCAATGAAAGCATTTAATTAGCATCTGTATCATAAAATAATTTTTCAGGACAAACTGGCTTTCCTGAAGAACGAAGCAACAGCATTGTTCTCTACACAAAACTTTGTAATGTATTGTTTTACTACTCATAAATCCATTGCAAGAAACATTGGTCACACTTTACAATAAGGTTCATTAGTTAATGTTAATTAATGTATTTACTAACATGAACAAACAATGAACAACACATTTACTACAGTATTTGTTCATGTTAGTTAACGTTAGTTAATGAAAATACAGTCGTTCATTGTTAGTTCATGTTAACTCACGGTGCATTAACTAATGTTAACAAGGATGGACTTGGATGTTAATAATGCATTAGTAAATGTCTAATTATGATTAATAAATGCTGCACAAGTGTTGTTCATGATTAGTTCATGTTAGTAAACGCATTAACTAATGAAGCTTATTGTAAAGTGTTACCGAAACATTCCTGCTTTTAAAGTTTATCAACACCCAAATTGACTCTTAAATGGACAGTTCATTCAAAAATGAACATTCTGTAGTCATTTACGAATTTACAGTACTATGGATGATATCAATGGCTACCGGTTTCCACCATTCTTCATAGTATCTTTTTTGTGCTCACGAAAAAAAACAACAACAACAAAAAAAAAAACAATAAAGATTTAGACCCATTTGAGGTTGTCTACATTTTTCTTTTTGTGTGAACCATACCTTTAATAAATAACAGTTATACATTTCAAACATTTTGCACAGTACAGTATTTAGGTTATACCTTATGTTTTGGGATATACAGTATAAAATTGGCTCAACATCGAGACTCCAAAACATTAATTTGATCTCACCTGGAGCAATTGTAGACACATTCGAAACGTGACAAGGATCTGGTAATAAAAACAGACATTGTTATAGTTATTACTTAAAAACTAATCATACTTTTTCAATAAGTGCATCATCAATCTTATTCAAACATTATGATATCCTTAATACCCTCAATAACCATAAAACTGTTACACCAACAATCTTATCAGACCATAAACAACACACACATGCAAACTGCCCTTATGCCTTCACAAAATTCTCCTGCTGGCACATTTTTTATGTAATTAACTCAACGGCACAATTCCTGAATAGGGAGGACATGCTTGTGTCTGTTGGGGACATTTCCCAGCTATTCCCTGAAGTAAATCTTGGGAAAACGTTAGTGTTTACTGCTGTTAAATGTATTTCTAATCAAGTGTAATAAAGTGTGACCTGCTCTGTTTTGAAAACATTCTGAATGAGGATTAATGACTCTGTTAATCATCAGGAAAAACGTTTTTAACAATATACAATGATTCTATAAACAATTCTCTTAATTGTATTATTAAAAAAATGCAGTTTTCTTGCTCATTATGTTAGTTCTCCACATACTTAATGTGACTCAAAATCATGCAGTGTGTCAGATATAAATTTAAATGTCATAACCCTTATATTATGTGCTGTTGAAATCAACGTACTGTTACATTCTGCAACGTAACCTTTCTGTGAAATAAAAAGCAAGGGGAAAACAAAGAGAGAGAGAGAGAGAGAGAGAGAGAGAGAGAGAGAGAGAGAGAGCAATATTACTCATCTCTAGAGACTAATAAACAGTATTATAAACTCCAAATATCATATTTAGTTTAGGACTAATGTTTACCCCAGTGTTTATACAGTCCTCATTGTATGTCAGAGGTTTGACGTCTTCACCCAGCTTTCTTTTAAGGATTAACTTCGAGGGGTCCACATGATCTACCATTGACTTATTGTAGTCTCCATTTTCATCAACGACAACCCATTTCTACAAACACAGACAAACAGTACTTCCATGTCAGTGCTTCCTTGTAAACTTCGTACATTCACAATAATTTCTCTTTTACACTAAAATGTGAATATCTTTTCACATCTTTTTGATTGTCTTTTTTGAGGTAAAAATTTGTTCTGTTCTCCGACCTCAAACTGCATTTTGACAACCATCAATATTTAAATATTTTAAAATGCCCTGTGATGAAACTCATGCAACAATGCCTGGCAGTAAAAATGTTATTATGGTATTATTTGCTAAATTATTGAACAGTTCTCACCTCATCTGACCATGATGTTTTGCAGCCAGCTTCATGTGGCCTGCTGAGATCATAAGTAACTGAGTGGTTTGTCAAAATCTCAAAACAACAGGTCACTTCTGAAGCAAATGCCCTCATTGAGAAAACAGAAACACCTGTACATGGAGAAATGCAGTGGTTTACTGTAGGTTATTTTTTTCTCACTGGTAATTTTGGCTATAGTTACTGCCCATTCAGAACTTACATTATCTAACATAAAAATATAAACAAAAGCAAAAATATCACAGCTTAAATTTAAATGTTTATTATTAAATCTGGATTTAATAACGATTCATTTCTGAATTTCAACAATCATCCAATTTTTTTTAGTGCCTTCTTTTTTCTTCTTCTCGTTTATTTATTTATTTTTAAAGCGTTTATTTCGTTATTAATTCCAAATAAAGTTAACTCTAAAATGTAAGCACATTGGAGATTTACGGACAAGATGTCAACACATGAAATTATCACCTGCTTCTTAACAAAAGTCAACGTGCTGAACTCAGTCTAAGCTACTGAAGACCGTCTGTCATTCACCTCAGTTAAAACAAATGTCAATTCTTAAACGTGCGACATTACAGGACGGGTTGCAATTTGGTCCGACGGAACGCATGCGTCGTAACTTAGACACCATCCCAGAGGTATAGTCTAGGCCTAATTCATACCTGCCAATTAATATGGCGTTCTGCTTAAATTCAAGGTAAAAACAGCGAACGGCACAAATTTAAATAACAGTAAGTTATTAAAAACAGCGCAAACAAGCAGAGAAACTGCGAACTTTAAATGCCCAAATGCTGTTGCACTACGTTTCGCTTTGTTTTGCTGTAGTAGCCATTTGGATTTCTGATTGATATCAAGCATAATAGCCTTTTCAATGCCTTTGATTCTCCAAACTGTGTATTACCCGCATTGGTCGAATTTCACATTAATTTGACAGACGAAGAAAGAAAAAACAGCAACACCCTGTCGATGTTAGAGACTAATTTGGTCCACTTTTTTGTTTATAGAAGAAGACTATATAACCTATGCCTAGCCTTTTATTAGACTTACTTCAAGTGTAGGTTAATTTGAGTTCACAATATAGCCTAACGCGCGCGTGTGCGAATGTTTTCTATACGTTACAAGTACATTTACATTAAAGGGTGCACTAAAACCAGTGGTGTAATATTTTAATTTATGAAAAGATATCAATATGTTTTACTCTTTACCATATGTATACAGATATCCTAGGCTAAATGTTTGTACGTTTATACGGTATGCGTATTTGTGAAATAAAAAATATAAACAAATACATTAAATGTAGCCTTTTTATACACTTATGTACGTTTATACGGCAATGTGCATATTTGTAAGATAAAAAATAAATTGCCTCTTTAATAAGTAAACACAACTGTCAGTAGGCTAAAGTCGGGCAGGCTGCGCTGTATAATAGCCATACACAAGTAGACTGAAAGTAGCCTATTTTCTTTTTTATTTATTTGCAGTAACACACATGAATAGTGTAATAATGTTGTTAAAATGTGATGTAACAATACACACAATAATTAATTATCATTTCTGTTATTCCCCCTGCCTTGGATATTTTGATTAAATCAAAGAAAAGGTTTTTCTGTTTATATATATATATATATATATATATATATATATATATATATATATATATATATATATATATATATATATATATATATATATGTATGTATGTAACGTATGAAGCAAGTCTTTGACTAAAGGCAATATGTCAACAAATAGGCTACTCCTCACGATTAGGAAGGGAAAATGTCAACAAAAATAAAAAGATGGGGATTATTTTCTCGAATTACAATAGCTGCCGTCATTCGCTTTTTTCCAAGTTAATAAAATGTATCAATGCTTTCTAAATTACAGGAAAACGTTTCAAGCTGATTTTTATTTAGAATTTATTGTGTTTTAGGCGTGGCCTATATCATTTTATTAAATATGTAGGTTCCATTAAAAACGTAATGTTTTGAAAACAACCTTAAACCTAACGTTACAGCATCAAGAATTTACGCTGAACGCATAATGCTATTTGAAGAGCATTGCCATTGTAAAATAGCGGTACTTAGCATATTTAGCTAATAGTTATATTTTAGCCTACCTCCAGTAGGTAGTAATGAAAACTTTTATGCTAGGTATAATGTTTAGCCTATTACAATACAAAAAACGAGGATAGTAGCTTATATTTCCAAACGTAACGTTAGGCTTAAATTAACGTTAACGAATAAAAGTTAGCTAAAATGAGCTAGAAGGTTAACAGCGCTAAATCTCTTGTTCTATACCACTTAACGTTATAAGTTAGTGATAATTAGTGCACGTTATCTTAAGTCAGTTTCATGAGATAAAAGTAGCCTATAATTGTAATTCGAAGAATAATCAAATTAAAGTCAAATGAAAGTGTTAAACAAATAGCATCAACGTTACTAAAATGCTTTCACTTTCAAGTGTTTACCTAATGCAAAATAATCAAATTGCATTTGTCAACAACACTCAAACTACCAATACGGTTGAGTTTGATTTAAATTTTAACTAAACGCACGTTGAGGTACTTACACAGCAATGTGAAGTTCACGTACATAGTGCTGATTTGTCGTAGCTAATGTTATAGCCTGTTGAACGGTTACCGATTTCTTCCGAACACGATCAAGATGCAGCCGAATGATATTTAGAGGCTAGGATAGCCTATATTAGACTCTACTACTGCTGAAACCTACAGTACTACTGCCTGTAACTGAAATTAAGTTATTCTCGTTCACTATTTTTGACTCCACCCGCTCCACACTGACTGTAACGTGAGCCAATCAGGTAACATGGTCAACCCTGCCCGTTTATTTGCTTTCTTCTTTTTGCTGCGATAGTCACGTTGAATTACAGTAATGATTATAGTTTATGCAAAAATTGTTGTATAGAATAGAAGGTTTTGTCCGTTTCCTAATCTTCCAAAAGTCCATCAATTTATTGGTTTGTAGGCAAATTAAAACCGACAGATGTGCAAAAAAGGGAAATTAGACTAATGAATTAAAGAAAAACTAATAATGACAATAAAAAATGTGTTTATACATCAAAAGTAAGTGTGGCATTAGCTACTTGATTTGAAATACCTGAAGCATTATTTTAAACCTTTTTCCCAGACTTCACCTTTACACCTTCCTATTGTTTTCATACGGTTTATGTATCACACAGACACAAATTTTAAACATCATTAAACAGTTTATTGTACAATTAAGTCACATAATAGCTTACACTTTAGTGGGTTGAAAAATATATATGATACAGCAATGACATGAGGGTCCTGTAATGTGTGTGAGAAAAAACAAGCCAGCTGTCTAGAAGAAGAATAGAAAAAAATAGAGAAGAAAGTAGTGAACTACAGAAAATAAACGCAAAATAGAATAATAAGAGAAATCCTGGGATCTAAATTGTAGCAGACAGGTTAAAGGCACAGGAAAAAAGATAACACAGGAAGGAATTAACAAAAAAGAGTGTAAGAAAAAGGAAAAGTATAGAAAAGGGGAAAAAAGTAGACAGGAGATGAAAAACAAGTATGAAAAGCAAGTAAGAAGCAAAATTAGTAAAAGCAGCTCTATGAAAAATTAATAAGCCATAAAGGCACAGAGACAGACAGTCAAACTTAATAAATATAGAATAAAAGTCAGGAAGAATTTCATGAGTGAAAGTTAATAGACAATGACTAAAACTAAAAAGCAGGATGAGAAATAGAGAACGTGAAATTAAAAAGGAAAGCTATAGAACTGAAGCAGAAAAAAAAAAACAAGATTAGTATAAAGGAAATTATTAAAGAGACACTACAAGAAGTCTAGCAGAAGAAGACATTTCAAGCAAAGCAGGCAAAGAAAAAAAGGAAATACAAAACAGATAGATAGATAGATAGATAGATAGATAGATAGATAGACAGACAGACAGACAGACAGACAGACAGACAGACAGACAGACAGACAGATAGATAGATAGATAGATAGATAGATAGATAGATAGATAGATAGATAGATAGATAGATAGAATAAAAGAAAGAAAAAAAAGAAAAAGAAAGAAAGAAAAGGAAAAAGCTAAAGAAAATAAAAAAAGAAAAGCAGGCAGCTTCCTAAAGAGAAAATATCTATAATAAACAACTCAAACAAAGAATGAAAAAAGAAGAAGGATGGAAGGAAGAAAGAAAGAAAGAAAGAAAGGGAAATAAAAGTAAAGAGAAAATGAAAAGAAAAGAATAGAAAAAAAAACAGGCCTCTCCTTAATATCTACATGATAAACAAATCAAGCAAAGAAAGAAAGAAACAAAGGAAGGATGGAAGAAAGAAAGAAAAAGAAAGAAATGGAAATTAAATAAAAGGAGAGGGGAAAGGAAAAGAAAATATAAAGGAAGAAGAAAAAAACAGGCAGCTCCCTAAAGAGAAAATATCTATAACAAACAAATCAAGCAAAGAAAGATAGGAAGAAAGGACTGAAGAAAGAAAGGTAAATAAAAGGATAGGGAAAAGGAAAAGAAAAAGAGAGAGAAACACAGACAGCTCCCAAAGAAAGAAAGAACGAAAGAAAGAAAGAAAGAAAGAAAGAAAGAAAGAAAGAAAGAAAGAAAGAAGCAAAGTGCAGTTGGTTTGAAACTTCTTTTAATAAAAAATAAAACAGGTGTTTTAAATAAAAGTGAAATGATTATGATTCTTTTATTATGATCTTAAGGCATTAATGCACTTGACCTTTAAGAAACTGCAAAAATGGAAACAGTGGGAAGTAAAGCACAGCTGTTCGGAGTAAAAGTAAGGAAGAGAAAACAGGAAGAGGAATACAGAACTTATATTGTTAAAAGCAAAAACATCAGAATCACACACAGCAGAAAAGAAACAGAGAAGAGCACAGTAACAGGACCAGATAAAGCTGAACAGCAGATGAAGAGCTGAAAGCACAGCAGATTTCTGAAGATTTTGAAACAAATGACAGGCTTGCATTACTTTAGAATAAAGAGATGTTTAGCTCGGAGGTAGATTACATTGTGACAAAATATACCACCCATCCCAGTGCCATTGCTGTATCTCACAGTATTGCATGTGACAGCAGAAAAACGCACACACTCAAACAAACCAAAGACACTCCAGCAAACACACAGCCCTATACACACCAGAGACAGTTTGGGGGAAGTTTCTCTACACTCTCAGGAATAGTATGCGAGGTGTCACTGGGGTGGTACCTTTTCAAAAGGTACACATTTGTACTTTAAGGGTCCATATTGATACCTCAAAAGTATATATTAGTACTTAAAAATTTTAAGAGGTACACTTTTGTACTTTATAGGTACTAATATGTACCCTTGAGGTATTAATATGGACCCTTTAGGTACAAATTTGTACCTTTTGAAAAGGTACCACCCCAGTGACAGCTCGCATACCTTTATTTCTGAGAGTGTAGAGTCTTTCAACTGTATATTAGCACTCGAAACAATGCGACAGATCCAGAGAATTTACATAATAAAATTCATATAATGGCACTTTTACGATTATACTATATGTACTGCAGATAACAACACCATATTCAGCTAGACAGTCTGATAAGTGTTAGGGGGGAGGAGGTGGGCTCTTAAATTGGGAATTAAATAAAAATCCTTAAATATAATAATTCAAAATTTCAGGTTGTATTATATCCCCCCCAAATAAATATTGTCATTATTTACAGTCTCAACTTCAAACAGATCTTCAGCACAGTGTGATTTAAACAGGAAGTCTCGTTTTTTTGACAGTCAACTTCCAGAGAATTGTTTTGATCAGTATGGTGTGAAGCGGTTGTAGCCACCACGGTACAAACTGGCCTGTAAACAAACAGAATGAGTCAGAGACTTGTCATAGCAGCAGTGACAAGCGGCTTTATTTATCTGCTCATAACTACATGCTTGCAGTTCTTATTAACTTACCATTGTTCCAACTCCGTAAGTGGTTGTGGGTCCCACTGAGTGATGGTAGGGGTCTGTTGCAGTGGCATAGACTCTTCCGTATCTTAACATAATAAAAAATACAAAAATTAAAATGATAGATAGACATAAAGACAGACAGATGAATAGACTCTTACCCATCACTGTATGTGGCAGTTGCAGCTGCTGAGGCTGACTGGGCCACTCGATATGTAGCTGGATATCCTCCCTATAAACAGTGAAGGTTAAACTCTTGCATTACATGCGTGTAGTGAAACTTAATAAAACACTTAAATAAATTTAAATAAATATGATAACACTGTGGCTAAAGATTAACTGTATATTTAAAGGGGTCATGACTAGGTCGACACGGGATCTGCGAGCGCAGAAATCCAGATTTGTAGCCCATCATTGAGTCTATTTATTTACTTGTGTAAATGTGCGTAAACTGATATTATTCCATTTATTTTATTAATTTAAGTTATAATATTGACCACTATGAAAGTGTTTATTTGATTTATTTTAATACAGTTTGTACAGTCATATTTTCTGTCTTTTAGTAGATATACGTTTACAAAATGAGTGGATCTAGATGGATTTGCATTGTAAACATTAAATAAAAGTTAAAGGTATTATTTTTTATTTCAGATATTAAGTTTTTAGTGACGATACTCCCAAAATCATTGTGCATAAATTGCTGATTTTTAAAAAAATTCTCAGCAGAAATAGCAAACAATGTCTGTAGATTCTGTCTGGCCCTAGTCATGAGAAATCATGTCACTGGGTCACTTAGAAATCAAAATTTCATTGATCTTTTGACACGCAACACATTTATGTACTATGAAAACATGGTTCAGAACTGACAACTTTCTTGTTAGTCTTAAAACAAGCTTATATTGAACCCAGTCTACCAAAATAGGTGCACCCAAAAATAAAAATGATGTTGGTAATTACTCCTGAGGCCTTCTCTTGTCTAGGGAACACACATTAAGATATATTAAATGAAATCTGAGAGCTCCCTGATCCTCCATAGACAGCACTGGTCTATATCACAGGTGTCAAATACAGTTCCTGACGGGCCGCAGCTCTGCACAGTTTAGTTCCATCCCTGCTTCAACACACTTAAGCTGCGGTCACACTAGAGTTTAAGCATGCGAAATTCTGTCGTACGGCGCTGCGAAAAGGGGCGAGATTAAACAAGATGATTAGACATTTCGTACTCGATTTCGCAGGTTAAAGTTCACCAAGCTTGAACTTTGCAATGCAGCGAACTGCAAAACTTGTTGCACGAGCTTGCGTTTTCGTATGAATGGAAGTCTATGGGGAGAAAAATGCAATGTGATGGCAGCTTCTCCTGTAGGTTTCAAATAAGTCTGAAGGACTCAATTAGTTTGATCAGCTGTGTTGAATTAGGGTTAAAGCTAAACTGTGCAAAGCTGCGGCTCTCCAGAAACTGAATTTGACCACTGTGGTCTATAGGAGACTCGGCACTGGAGGGCTGGTGTCCTGCAAAGTTTAGTTCCAACCCCAATCAAACACACCTGGGCCAGCTAATCAAGCTCTACTACGCTTTCTAGAAATATCCATGCAGGTGTGTTGACGCAAGTTGGAGCTTAAATCTGCAGGACACTGGGCCTCCAGGACAGAGTTTGATCACCCCTGGTCTATATAAATAACAAAAGTTCCAATACTATCTAAAATCATCCTTGGATCTGGCCATACGCCTTCAGTGGTTGAGTGGAAAATTATCCATTAGATAATTTAGATAATTATTTATATCTATGAGAATTGTGAGGCGAAGCAGTGGTGCAGTAGGTAGTGCTGTTGCCTCACAGCAACAAGGTCACTGGTTCGAGCCTCAGCTGGGTCAGTTGGCGTTTCTGTGTGGAGTTTGCATGTTCTCCCTGCATTCGCGTGGGTTTCCTCCGGTTGCTCTGGTTTCCCCCACAGTCCAAAGACATGCGGTACAGGTGAATTGGGTAGGCTAAATTGTTCGTAGTGTATGAGTGTGAATGAGTGTGTATGGATGTTTCCCAGAGATGGGTTGCAGCTGGAAGGGCATTCGCTGCGTAAAACATGTGCTGGATAAGTTGGCAGTTCATTCCGCTGTGGCGACCCTAGATTAATAAAGGGACTAAGCCGAAAAGAAAATGAATGAATGAGAATTGTATTTATATGCACATGAAACAAAAACAAAGACTTCAATCAACACATTTTACTCCCTCAGTGTCATAGGGCGCACATTCACAAGAATGATGTGCTATTTATGCATGTTGAGCTCAGTCATTCCTCTGATGTATACCACGGATGCGCCTGTGCTTTGTTGAAAAAAAATTATGTGCGGACATTCGGGGTATACATCACTGACACTGAGGAGAAGAAACTGTTAGATTAAATTTTTATTTTTGTTTTACGTACACACAAAAGTATTCTTGTAGCTTCATAATATTTGGATTAAGTCACTGAAGACACATGCGCTGTTTTGATGATATTTTATAGTATTTCTTGACTTTTTTTTCTAGTCGTGACCATTGCTATGACCATCTATGGAGGATCAGAAGGAGGATTTCATCCAAAAAAAAAAACTTAGTTTGTGTTCCAAAGATGAACAAAGGTCTCTGGGATTAGGAACGACGTGAGAGTGAGTAAATATTAATAGAATTAAATTTTTTGTGTGAGCCAAAGGTTTAAATGCAGTTAAACTCCACCTTCTCGTAAGAAGATCAATGCCTGCTTCTACATAACTGCATTTTTAAGTTCCGTTCACTGTTTCACACTAAATAAAGAGAGCGTTCCAGATCACTTTAATAACAATTTTGTCCTTTGTTTACTTCATTTTATCACATATTTGTTTATAAATAATTCAGCACTGTTTTTTTAAAGAAAGACTTACTGTAAGATGATGCTGGGCTGTCTATATTGGATCTATAACCTAGCAGCACTGTTTTTATTAAATTGTTCTATAATGAGTTGTGAAACATGCATACAGAAGTTTAAATTATTGGGCACACAGATATCCTTTCCATCTAAGGGACATCTTTATATGTAAAACTGCTAGTCATATTTACTTCTGAGTCTACAATCTGCCACACAAACAGTGTGTTCTCATAAAGGGGGTAAAAAGGGGGCAAAAAATAACCAATTACATCTAAATTATGATGTCTTTAATTTTAAAATCCTGATAACATTTTAAGTGGACTTAAAAAAAGGACCAAATCAAAAGGCAGTTCATGGCCATTTTAAGGAGTAAAAGTTAGGCTTAAATGATATAAAATTATATAAAAAAGAGGAGGAATTAAAAAGATAATAATGGTAAAACAAACACATCCATTTAGCAGACTTTTCAAGAATACACTGCATGTATTGGTAGCATTCTATAGGATCCTGACTGTCTATAATTAGTCACATTCTCTGCTTCTCATTTTTTTTAAATGTGGCCAGTTCAGGCAAACCACTATTATGAAAACAGAGTCAGAAGGTGAATTACAGTAAGTCAAATCTTGTGACCGGGCAATCTCCATGCAAATGAGGTTTTGCTAGTAAATGTGTAAGAGTTGACTGGTAACTTACGTAGACCTCAGCACCATACAATCCTTCCTGATACACCACTCTGCAGAAGACAGATAGATAAGGCATGCTATGCAAGTTATATATTGTCATAAAGTAAATAATAAAAAATATCGAATTCACATTTAACACAAGTTTAAGATCACTTAATCGAAATCAGAATAAGCTTTATTTGCCAAGTGTGTGCAAACACATAGTTTGTACAGGAGTTTGTAGTGGACTCTCGGTATATACACAAAAGGACAGAAAGGACATTGAAATAGGAAAGATTTTTTTATATATGTGTATTGTTTCATTTTTTAATGTACAAATATTATAGACTATGCGTGTATACATATATATTTCTTTTTTATTTACACAATTACACCTACAGTTTATAATATTTGTACTTAAAAAGTGTCTCATCTAAATTTCATGTACTGCAATCACCATAACAGTACTGTGTTTCATATATGAATAAAAGCAGCAATTGGTGTGCTAGCTATTTAGTGTGATACGGCATGAGGAATGAAAAAAAATGTATGCCTCAAAAAAATTGTAATTAAAATTGCAGATATATATATTTTAAAACTAAATAAAAACTAATCTATCTGAACTATCTTGTATAGTGATTAGTTGTCCATTGAGAGAGACTGACCCTGGGTAGGCTGGCACTGCAGCTGGTGTGGCAGCGGCGGCTGCGGAGCGGATTGTGTTGTAAACTGCTCGACCTCGTCCACGGAGACCAGAGCCTCTGTAGGCCAAGGTTGGTGTGGGAACGGGATAGGGGAAGCTGGCAACTAGTAGACCCAGAGCAAAAGTCAGTGGGCAGAACAGCAAACTGCATGCACTAAAGTCAAATGTCTGTCCTGTTTCAACTTCAATAATCAAAGCCAAGATTAAATCACAAACCTGTATAAAGTTCAGGGGCGTACATGGCCCCCATTACTGGATTGATTTTCCACCCGGCAGCTACAAATAAGAGATATTTGTAGTGAGGAACTTTTAAAAAAATATATATTTTCAAACTAAAAAAAAAACCATTCACAGAGAACAATTTAAGAAACTGTTAAAAAATGCAAGAATAATGATGATTTTTAAAGCGCTGTGCCATGCATGAAAAAACAATAGTCAAAACTTATGCACAGGCCTTCTAGGCAACTGTTTGAATACAATATTTAGGGCATGCTTTTTTATCATTCATACATTCATTTTCTTTTCGGCTTAGTCCCTTTATTAATCCAGGGTCGCCACAGCGGAATGAATCGCCAACTTATCCAGCAAATGTTTTACGCAGCTGATGCTCTTCCAGCCAAAACCCAGTACTGGGAAACACCCATACACTGTCGCAATCACACATGCACTCATACACTATGAGCAATTTAGTTTATTCAATTCACTTATACCATATGTCTATGGACTGTGGTAGAAACCGGAGCATCTGGAGGAAACCCACCCGAACATGGGGAGAACATGCAAACTCCATACAGAAATGTCAACTGGGCCAGCCGGGACTTCTACAGTAGCTGTGAGGCGACAGTGCTCACCACTGAGCCACGGTGCCGGCCTAATCTATATTTAATTTTTGATATTAATATTATTGTTGTATGAGATGTAACTAATGCAATAATATAATTTTTATATAATATTGAACATTTATTTTCACATTGTCAGATATTTTTATATTTGAATATACATACTGTTCAAAGGGAAAAAATACTGACTAAGAAAATGAATAATACAAACAATAGGATCCAACAAGAAAAGACAAATTATTTCTATGTTTTTCCCACAAAAATACCTTTTATTATTTAGAGAAAGACTTTTTCTTCCTCCTGTGCATAAAGCATAAATGCAGAGCATTCATCTCAAAACAAACAAATCAGCACTTTTCAATGGCTATTAATATACTAGTTTCAGAACATTCAGAGCATCATTGTTTTTGTTGCAGCAGTTTAACGGACAGTTTCAGTATGAGACCCTTCTTGTTCTAGCTAAAATAATGTTTCACAATCAACAACTGAGGCTTGTTAACAATGTGCTTAGTCTTGAATACAAGAGCACGTTTCAGACAAATAAATTAAGCATCTGAACAGTGTCAAAACCCAGTGTAAATCCCAGTGACAATGAAGAATACTAAACACCTCACAGCTATGTCTTTTCACAGCTATTTTTCACCAGGTTTTTCATCTGCCTAACAACACTTTGGTGCATACATGGAATAAGAACTAAATCCAGCCCAGCAGCTAGTGCATATTTGCATAGCAAATCAATGGAAAACAGCAAAGTGGATTGCAAAAAAGTGTTCTCTGTGAATGGCCCCTAACATTTTGACTAGAACATTATAAAGGAGCCTCACCATTAACTAGTGGCGTCTGAGGCTTTTTTGTTACCACCCTCGCTGTAGCATTGTTTACCTGGGAAAGCAAAGTCATTTAGTTGTTTATTTGTCCATTCTTCCTAAATTAGCAACTTATCATTGTCATACCTCAATCTTCCTTCCCTCCACGATCGTACCGTTGAGCTTCTCTCTGGCTCGATCTGCTTCCGCTGCACTCTCAAACGTCACAAATCCAAAACCCTGAAAGATTGATATCAAATGCAACTCAACTGAAACTCAAATAAAGTGAAAACAAATGGAAATTAATTGAGTTGAAATGGAAGCACTGATCTTTTGTGGATTTTGATTGCTTCTGTTGTTTGAGTTTCAACTGGTCTTTAGTCATTATCCCAAAAGAGATAAACATTGCTTTTTATATTTTGCATTAATATAAAAAAATGGCTTTTATACTAAAACTTTAGATTTTCTTTCTATCGTTTATATATACACATTTTGAAATTGCTTCGAGGAGCTCATATGATCAAACAGAATGGCAGAAGGACGAAAACATTAGTATAACAGAAGATGCTTAAAAACATGGAAATCCCAAAGGCAAACCACAGGTTTCACATCAGTGTAAGCTATATTTACTTTAAAAAATGCGATTAGATTTTGTACAAAAGTTCCATTGTGAAATAGGAATGCCACGGTTACCAAGGTAACCCTTCGTTCCCCGAGGGGGTAACGGAAATGCTATGTGGAAACTTCCACTATGGGGATTTTGTCAGAAACCAACCATCTGAAAGACGGGCCAATGAAATGCCAATGAGTTGGCAGCATTACGTGCACACCTGGCGTCAATGACAATCAGTCATGCTATAAAGACATGGTTAGTGCAATGCTCGACATCCTTTTCTAGCTGAAGAGACTTTCACGCTCAACAGCTAAGGGACAATCGTTGTAGCTAAAGAACATAGCATTTCCGTTCCTCCCCTCGGGGAACGAAGGGTTACTTTAGTAACCATAACGTTCCCCTTCGGATGGGGAACTCCAATGCTATGTGGAAACTTCCACTATGGGGAAAATCTATGGAAAACGCCACAATGAAAGAACCTTACCGCGTCCCTGGCGAATGGTGTGCCACGCAGTAGAGCGAGCGCACCTGCAAAGCCCTGAGACGCAGTCTTCCAACATGTCCCCTGGCCCTTACTTACCTTACTTACCTGTTCAGGATCAGCTATATTTTTCGGGGAGTCGCAATAACCTAGTAAAATAAGGTTTTAATGCGACAGTACGCTGGGAAAGCGTTCAGTCCCAATAGGGAGGACACTGCGGAGATCACCTGCTACCCAAGAGGGGAGACCTGGTGACAACCTGTGGACTAGCCCAGAGATGGGGAGTACATGCATAAGGATGGTTAGCGGGGAGGGAAGACACGAGCCCGTCTAAGAAGGGGGAACTAAACCATGGCTGATTGAGTGTATGGGATCGCCAGCAGGGAATCACACATAGCAGGCACCTATACCCAGAACGCGGGCTGACCAGCGGGCATGCCAACAACGTACCGGGCCAACACCTGACTCCTCCGCTGATTCAGATGCTGGGGGTCTCGGAGGAACTCTGCAGGGTTCGCCAAATGGGGAACTGAACTGACAAAGCTGAAAAAGTGCACGTATCTCCGGGTTAGGGAGAATGACTCAGCAAGTGTGTTTCGACACCTCAACCGAATCGTTTCCTCAATCACCAAGGGTTACCTAATACCCTTGAGGAAACCAGCTCCACTCGCAGATTTTAAAACCTTGAAAATCTATTGGGTGTCACCCAGCCCGCAGCTCTACAAATGTCTGTCAGAGAGGCGCCGCGTGCTAACGCCCAGGAGGATGCGATGCTCCGAGTGGAGTTCGCTCTTACCCCCGGGGGACACGGCTCACCCTGGCTCTGAAAAGCGAGGGAGATCGCATCCACTATCCAGTGGGCCAACCTCTTTTTAGATACGGCACTTCCCTTCTGCCGACCACTGTAACATACAAAGAGCTGGTCAAAGGATCTAAAGCTCTGAGTGTGGTCCACATATATTCGCAAAGCGCGAACAGGACACATCAATAAAAGGGCTGGGTCTGCCTCCTCCGCGGGCAGCGCTTGCAGGCTCACTACCTGATCCTTAAACTGCGTGGTAGGAACCTTGGGTACATAAACTTGGACACATAGACTCGTGCCTAGATAGTGACTCTAGGCACGAGTCACTGACCGAAAAGGCCTCCAGGTCCCCAACCCTCTTAATCGATGCCAACGGGACCAGCAGAGCTGTCTTCAAGGACAGAAATCTCAAGGATACTGAGTCGAGTGGTTCGAAGGGATCCCCACATAGGCTTGTTAGCACTACCGTGAGATTCCAAGAGGGCATGAGAGGGGGGCGGGGTGGAAACATCCGCTTCGCACCTCTGAGGACCCGGATGATGAGGTTATGCCTCCCCACGGTGCTGCCATCCCCCGCATCATGATAAATCTTCAGTGTGGAGGGCGACAGCCTTCGCTCCAACCTGTCCTGAAGGAAAGAAAGCACAACACTGATCTGGCAAGATCAGGGGTCTTTTCTGCGAGAAGCGCACCACTCAGTGAATAGACTCCACTTCAGGGCGTAGGCATGCTTCGTAGAGGGTGCTCTAGCCTGAGTGATGGTATTAACCTTTTTTTTTGTTAGCATAATTGGTTGCGATGCGGAGCTCATGGTTAGTCCTGGGTCGAGCCCATGGTCAGCCTTTTATTATCTATTCACTGATATATATGTATGTATAAAAAAAAAATATATATATATATATATAATAATAATAATAATAATAATAATAATATATATATATATATATATATATATATATATATATATATATATATATATATATATATATATATATATATATATATTTATATATATATATATACACACACATACATACATACATACATACATACATATACAATGCTTAGATCTTTTAACAATAGTATTTATAAATATAATCTTACTTATATTATATAATTATAATAACAATCTAATTATAATACAATCTTTTTTTGTAGTACTTCACACGGAAACATACACGGATATAAAGACATTCTCAGTTTCCCTCATTTGTAGGTTGCTTTGGCTAAAATCACCAGCCAAATCTGAATGGAAATCTACAAACCTTTGATCCTCTCTCATTAAAGATGATCTCCACATCTAGAATCTTGCCAAATTGCTGAAAGACCAAAAAACAGATCATGACTAAACAGTTATACACATATTTGAAGGAATTGTTCACCCAAAAACGAGCATTCAGACATTTACCTGCTCTCATTTTAAACCCGTACGACTTTCATTCTTTTTAAAAACTTCAGAAGATGATACTCTGATATACACAGAAATCTTAAAAGTCCCATGAAATTAAAATAAAACATTTTTATATGTTAGTTTCAGTATTGTTAGTTTTTAGGATATCTATTTGTTTGTGTGCTCCAAAACAGTAACAAAACTCTTATAAACTATAAAACTGTATAAAACGATTTTGTTCATGCCAGCCCATACTGCAGTTTTTTTTTCAAATATTGACCAATCAAATGCTCTCTAGTATCTGACATGCCCCGCCCCCATTCAAAACACTTCGCATTTGCTTTTCATTTGATGTGCTTAAGCCTTAACCATTCAACCACTGGCAGAGCTGTGAGAAAAAACTCTATTGGGTGTTATTTTAAAGGGAGGAGCTAATCTATGTCCCACCCTTTCTTCATGTTTCAATTGAGATTACATCAAACATCTAATACTTATTTAAACATATAATACATATTACTTAGATGTAAGCACTTCATGGGACCTTCAAAGGCTCCAGTGTTGTTTTGGACTGCACTTGAGTGAAACATTGCCAGGTTTGGAGGGATGTCAGGAGTAAATATTAACTGAATGTTCATATTGTGGGTGATCTTTTTAAATGACAGAAAAGTATTGCATTTGTTTTACCCCAAACATCTGCCTCAGGTCTGGGTCTCGAAACCTAAAAGGGATATTGGAAACATGGAGCCTTTTAGGTTGAGCCTTCCCACCTCCTTCCTCGTCACTTCCTCCTGCAGCTCCGCTACCGGAGGCCACAGAAACACTGAGAGACTGTGGGTCAGACGTCACGGGTGCCAGAGAATCATCCTATGAGGGAGATAGGAAAGAAAGTGTAGAGCACAGAACAAACATTAGTATGCATGTCATGACAAAAAGGAATGCTATTGTAAGATTTCTGGTCAAGCTTACAGCAGTCTAACATTTTATTGGGAGAAAACTAGTTTTATAAAGTGACCACAACAAAACGCAAAAGGAGCATTCCTCATCCAGTGATTCCTCTCAAGCAAAAGTGAGGAAATGTGATCAAGTTCCCATTTTAGTGAGCCGACTAAATACATGCCTGTTAGAGATGGACATAAAAATCCCAATTTGCATTGAAAGTAGAGCACAGTCATAGTTTAATTTCAGTCAACTCTAGTCAATCTGTAAACTGAGCCAGATTGCTAGCATAATTATAATGTAACCTTATGACTATGACCTGAAATTATGTCATATGGAATGCATGGTTACACGGTATTTCCTATTGCACCTATTGTGTTTGTCAATAAGATGCCCCCATGCACATCAATACATAGGAGTTTGTGCTTCAAACCCAACACATCCACTATTTCACAATGCATCACGATGCAGTTCGTATGTCTGCACAGCCTACCTTCATCAAAAGGCACAAAACAGGTTACCATTAAAATGGATTAAGAAGTCAAAAAGGTTTTATTAAAATGTTTTAAAAAGAGAAAGCCCATTGCTAGAAGAACAGTAGCCGAGCATAGCGAGAAATTTAAAAAAAGGAAGAAAAAAGAAATGGTGAATAAAGTCAAAAGAGATTTTGGTTAAAAAGGAATTTGAGGGCACAACGAGTCATGTGATGTGAATCTCAAAGCCATGGAAAAGTGTTAAGCAAATGAAAAGAATGGCCATTAGGAATGAGTATGCCAGACAGAGACAGTTTTTTATTTGTAAAGATAAAAAAGTGGAAGCAGAAAGGCAAAAATGATTTCTGCTTCAAGTTATCCTTGAATGACTGTTATACTGGCATACTGTATACAGTGAAGTTCATACAGTAAAGAGCAATAGATCTAATATAGACAGAAAGTATAGGGGGTGCATTCTGTTTATTATGTTTCCTTCCTAAGTTTTAAAGGTGCCCACTGTATTTGTTTGCCTTTTGGTTTTGTTATCAGTCTTTTATGTATTAGGGCTGATTTATATTTATCAACTTACAAATATAAGTTGGACATTGGTTATCAGTAGGCCCACACGCAATCTCTGGAGATTTTGAGCCCATCATTGAGTTTATTTATTCATTTGTGTGTAAATTTACATTTATTCAGTTTTAATTAATTTCAGTAATACTATTGACTAATATGAAAATATTCATATCATTTACTTATAATACAGTTTGTAAAGTAATCATTTCTGTCTTTTAGTAGATATATGGTAGATATATTATATGAGAGACTTGTTTTACCAAATAAATAGATCTGATAGGATTTGCATTGTAAATATGAAATAAAAGTTTAAAATATATTATTTATTAATATTTATTTATTTAATCAATTATTTAGTTACTATACACCCAAAATCATTCCACATAAATCTAATATTTTAGATTAAATCTAATAAATATAATATAATATAAAATCTAAGATTTTTTTATAATATTCTGCGCAGAAATAGCAAAAAATGTCCACAAATTCTGTCTGGCCATAGTTATCAGTAACAGCCAATGTTCCCACATCAGTGCATCTATCAAATCAATTCATGTTCATTTCTATAGCACTTTTACCATGTAGATTGTGTCAAAGCAGTGTAACATAGAAGTTCTAGTAAATTGAATCTGTCAGTCCAGTTTTCAGAGTTGAAGTTCAGTTTATCCATCATAATGATATTCTGTACATTATTTTCATTTTAAACATTTACATTTTTGCTCGTAATGTGTATTTTAATGTACATTTATTGCTAATTAGCAATGGTGTTTAACTTTATTTATTTGGTGTTTAACTTTATTTATTTAACTTTATAAATGTCAATATTAGTGTATCCATAGAAGTGTAATTTCATTTATCTGTTTACTTTCAATGCGTTTATCAAAAAGCAGAATTTCTCAATAGCTAGTTTTCTCATTAAACTCAATTTTTCAGTGTGATCTGTACAAACAATCTCTTCTTTAGCATTCAGAGAATGTTATAAAAAGGCAAAAATTGGGAATCAACAAAGGCAAGTATTCAAGGAACGTTTTGCACATTAAACCGAGTGACCCCCCCCCCCAAAAAAAAGGGAAATGAAAAATGGGGAATTCAAGCAGCCTACGCAATTTGTCCTATGACTTAGCAATTTACTGTTATTTTTGGAAACAAAACAAAACAGAGCAGGGGATTAATTGAAAAAGAAGTTAAAAAAACAGAAACACGCATAGAGACACACTGACACACACGCACACACACACACATACACATCCACACACGCAGACAGATCGTGGTTATGCTTCACTCTGAGCCGGCCGGGCTGATTGCTAGCTGTAAAGACTACAACAGCACGTGTCACACAGGAAATACTGCTGAATTATCATCATCATCAACATCACATTCATCCAGAGACACAGGCCAGGGAAGGATTTGGGGAAAAGTGGCAGATTGAGGGAGGGTGTGATGGGAAGGTATGTGATGAATTCACGTCACGATGCAGAGTGCGTTTCTGACTGGACCTGGAAAACATAGATGGGGGGGAGGGGTCATCATCCCGTCTGACCGCCCCCCTTGACCCCTCCCTCCACGGTGGCGCCGCATTGTCCCAAAATCTGGCGTTCTCTAGTGATATAAGCAGTGTGGATAGAAGATGGTGTGACAGAGAAAGACACAACTCATTTCATGAACCTCTTTTAGGTAACAGATACTTTCATAGTGAAAATAGCACGTTATTGTTGCCACAGTGTGCTCAGTGCGACAGTGAGACATTATTAGCAATACCCCACAAAACATTACAATAACAATCATACATTTCAATGGTGACAGAGTTCAAAGAACATCAGCCTGTGGCACAGGTCAAAGAGATAATATTTAAGCAACTCACAGACTGGTATTTAAAGGATATATTTACTTTTGAGTTACATCTCAGTGCTAGTGCCTCAAAGTGTTCGGTAACACTTTATTTTGATGGTCCATTTGAGTATTAGTAGACTGTCTGCTTAATATCTGTTGATATGCTTCTTCAACAGACATTTAATTGACTATAAGAAACTTTGCAAGTACATGTCAACTTACACTAACCCTAACCACAACCTAACAGTCTACTTATAATCGAACGAGAATTAGTCGGCATGTAGCTGCAATGTAACTTAAATTCAACAAACGGACCATCAAAATAAAGTGCGACCGATAGTTCACCCAAAAATAAAAGGTACATTTTAAGTACATTCAAGTGTGTCCAAAACATTTTACGTTTCTTTCTTCTGTTGAACACTATTGAAGATATTGTCAAGAAAGTTGAATACTTGTAACCATTGACTTCCATAGTTCATTCATTCATTCATTTTCCTTCGACTTAGTCTCTTTATTCATCAGGAGTCGCCATAGTGGAATGATCCGCCAACTTATCCAGCATATATTATACACAGCGGATGCCCTTACAGCAAATCAGTACTGGGAAACACCCATACACTCTCACACACGCACTCATACACTAGGGTCAATTTACTTTATCCAATTCACCTATGCCGCAAGTCTTTTGACTGTTGGGGAAACCGGAGCACCCAGAGGAAACCCACCCCAACACAGGGAGAACATGCAAACTCCGCACAGAAATGCCAACTGACCCAGGGACTCAAACCAGCGACCTTCTTGCTGTAAGCCGACAGTGCTAACCACTGAGCCACCGTGTTGCTGACTTCCATAGTAGGAAATACAAATGAAGCCAATGGTTACATGTTTCCAGCTTTCACCAAAATATCTTCTTTTGTATTCAAAAGAAGACAGGAAATTAAATGGATTTGAAACAAGTAAATAGGTCAGTAAATTATGACGGAATTTTCAGTTTTGGGTGAACTATCCCTTTAAAAAACACATTAGTAAAGATATCTAAATTGCGTTTATCACTGAAAAGGCCAATAATCAAAAGTCAAAATATAAAAAAATAAACAATTGCTCAACACAGTTAAGTATATTCACAGGTACAATAACATAAAAATTTAATATTAATAAACTGTAAACATAAATAATTGTCATAATAATAATCTAATAGAAATATTTCTTAATGTTAAACTAAACTAAAAATGCAATTAAATATTTTAACATAATAAATATATATATATATATGGACGTTAATGCTACAAGGCTTCCTTTTTCTCTACAATATTCTGCAGACACAAGCACCACCGTGTGGTCCTTGGAGCTTTTGAGCCTTTTGACTCCATTTGGAAACTCCTGCACTTCATTAAATGTAATATAAATAAATAAATAAATAAATAAAAATACTATAAATGACATTAAGAGTTAATGTAGTATAAGCTCCCTGCAACATAAAATTCTAATTTGTCACTGAAATTAAGCTTTTTTTATTTATAAACATTTAAGACTACAACTCACTCATTAAAAAGAGAAGCACAAAGTGGAAATGGAAGAAGGCCTGCTTTCATAATAAGTCTCCTATACTGTCTATTCAGCTGAATGTCCATACATGGACAAGGCAAAGGAAGGATGTGCAAAGGGCATTAGAGAGATATTTTTAGCTCAAACAGGAGATCCCAGAGGACCAGAGCATGATTATATATCATCTGCCTATATATTATTTACATACCTTCTCTGATGCAAATACATGCAAATAGACACTGATTTTGCTACATACAGGAACAATGTTTCCATATAGTTTTCATACTTTTAGATTGACCCTGCTTGACTGCAAGTAAATCATATTATTCAGTTAATTTGGGTTGTTTTTTCACTTCAGATTATTTCAAATTATTTCTTTATATCTACACATATACCTCCCCGTGTTGACTGAAGATTATATTCTTATCAAGTCAGTTATTGATCAGGTGATCAGTCTTACCGTGTTACTGGCAGTTATAGACTCCGTCCCGTCGTGCTGAGAGCCCTGATAGACTCTCAGCTGATGATGATCTGCGTATTCTGAATTTGGATGAGCAGCGCTGAAATCAAGGGGTGGCAGTCGGGCAGCAGGTGTGGGCGGGGCTTGTCCAGGTGGAGGGTATGCAGGGGGCGGGGCATAGACCTGAGGAAGTGAAGGATCACCATTGACTGGCCCCGCCTCCTGGGCAGCAGCACCCTATAATGAAAGAGAGAGAGAGAAGCAGTTTACAAACAAAAATTTTTTTTTATAACAGTTATTATATCGTAATTAGAGAATAATTAGACTAGTCTGATAATTAAATGCAGATTATTTTGCCAATTTTCGCACTGACCTGAACCACAATTTAACATGTTGTATTAAAGCAATCTATGGCACCTTTAAACACGTTTTATATACCGCTGAAGTCAGAATTATTAGCCCCCCTAAAGAGTTTTTCAACACATCTAATCTCATTCTAATTTATAACTGTTTTAATAACTAATTTCTAATAGCTGATTTCTTTTATTTTTGCCATGATGACAGTACATATGTTACTGCACTGTAAAACCCAACAATCAACTTTATCAAATGAAATGAGTGTAGTTAACTCAAAATTTACAAAAAGATAATTCTACTCATTTGAAAAGAGGTTTGAACTTAGTGTTGAAGGTAATGAGTTCATCAGTTACCTCATTATTTCAACTTAAATGAAGTAAATTTACAGTACTCATACAGATTAGTTTAACTCAAATGGTTTGTAGCAATCGGTTTCCTCAATAGGTTTGAGTTGCCTTAACTTATAGGGTTTTACAGTACACAGTTGGTTTGAGTTCTCTTCATTTATCGGGTGTTACTGTGCTCAAATTGCTTTGTTCACTCAAATGGATTAAGTTCACAGTACTCATTAAGATTAGTTTTTGAACTTAAATAGTTTGTTGCAATCGGTTTCCTTAAACGGTTTGAGTTGCCTTAACTTTTTGGGTTTTACAGTGTAGATATTTTGCAAGATACTAGTATTCAGCTTAAAGTCCCATTTAAAGGCTTAACTAAGTTAATCAGGTTAACAACGCAAGTTAGGGTAGTTAGACAAGTCATTGTATAAAAATGGTTTGTTTTAAACACAATTAAAAATATTGCTCAAGGGGTCTAATAATATTGACCTTAAAATGTTTTTTAACAACAATAAATAAATATTATAGGAAATACCTTGAAAATGTCCTTAATTCATTCAATATTACTTGAGTTGTAGTTGAAAAAGAGTAAATAATGCAAAGGAGGCCTAATAATTTTGCCCCAATTGTAAATAACTCTGTACTGGCATTGTATATATTTAATTTAAAGCTATAAAATAGATATGAATATTTAAAATATGATAATACAGTAGACCAAAGAAGCATTTGCAACAAATCCATGAATTTAGCTAAAATATGCATTCAAACATTTTACCAAATAATTTTCCTAACAAAGCCAACATACAGGAACTGTTTTACTTGCAGAAACAGATACTGCACATCACAGATCATTAACACGACACAACACTGACTTAAACCAGCATCTCAGACATCACATAAAGACACTGTGAATGAAATGAGTGGTATAAATGTAGTATAAATGATGTGTCTCACCCCTTCAGTGCATTCCGCAGGCGACCCAATACTCACCAACAGCTGACGCATGCTTTAATGCAGAGCTTTCACCCGCCCACCCCACCATAAGTCCCTCACCTCCACCAATCACAGAGTAGCAAACCGGCCTCAAGGGGTGTTTTTACACCAGCTGTGTTCATTTGTTCATGTCAATCATAAACCCATTTCATCCACCTACTCTCCAGACACTCAACACACGCCACACACACACATCTGTTTGAATAAAAGTTGATCATTTCATACAAACAACTCAGTGTTTCTTCTCAGTCAAGCCTAACCCTAGCAAACCTTAGTGATCTAATGCACAATGGAATATAATCCCAGTGAGTTATTTAAACCAGACTAACAAGATATCTATGGCTACTGAAGTATGCAGTGTGTGTCATATAGATCAAGTAAAACGGGTATGATTACAATAACAGATTAAAATAACAGTTTATTTAATGTTATCCAAACACAGTGAGTTGAAGTTATACATTATACATGAAGTTATACATTCACTCAAATACAAACTAGGTGTTTTACGCAGAATAATTATTTTGTGACATGTTTTGTGCACACAAAACCTTAGGTCTCTTGTTTGAAACTGTAAAATGAAATAAATTATTTTGTCTACCACCCAAAAGTGCAAAATAAAAGACTACTGTACATGCCAAATAATAGACAAAGTTATAACAACTGATAAGAAGCTCTTTACACACACACTTTCTCTGTTTACTCATTATCATCCGGTTCACAGGGCCGATAAGGCAGGGTAAATTTAGACTTTGCTGATAAACAGACACTGAGAGACACAGCTCTGATTAAATATCACCACTACACTCAGATTTCTCCAGCAGAAACAAAAGTATCATGTTACATTGGTGTCTGTTTGTCATCATAGCCATGATTCAGCATTGAGATATATATATACACCACTATATATACCACACAATTACCAGTAATTTACAAAAACATGACATATCTTACTGTCATTCCTTTTTTAAAACACCAAATGTGCGACTTGACACCCTGGTTAAAAATTTATGAGATGTAAACAGGTGTTGTCAGACCTGTGAAAGTATAACACTACAACACGCTGACTCAAACTCAAAACAAGTGTTGCATTGCTGCAGGCCACAGAACAAGTCAAAGATCCCAATTATAAATGCAGGACTAGTGCAACATTCTGAGTTCCCTTTAGACTTTAGGCTTTGAAATATTTATTCAAGAAACCACACATTTGTGTAGATATTTATGTAACAGAATAAATTAAGTACAATACCAGGCCATATTCTGGTAAGACAGAGGAAATACAGAACAATCATTAGCACGATTTAATTATTCAAGCACTTTCTACTAGTTACCACACTGAAAAAATGAATTATATGACAAAATGTAATGTCAACACATGTTTTTATGTTACTTTAACTTATTTTAACTTACATACACTGAAAAAAATGAATTTTGTTCATTTGTTGCAATTTATATATGATGAATTTAAACAAACATTAAATTTAGTAATGTTCAACTTAATTTGTTTGTTTAAATTCAGCCCAAATAAATTATTTACAACCACTTAACTTAAAAAATATTTAGTAAATCCAGCGAATCATCTTTGAATCTTTTTTCAGAGTAGTTTGACTGATGTAAGTTGAGAAATGTAAGTTGAGATAGAAAAAGTTTATTTGATTCAACTACAAAACGTAGGCTGCTAGAATCCTTTATTATTCCTACTTGTTAGTTATCTTGCGAGATCTGAACATAAACTCTTTTGTTTCTCATACTTTTTTTTTGGTTACTGTGTGAGTATTAAAATAACACCTCTGTCTAGCAGATAAAATGTCTTTTCAGCCGCACTGACAGCTTTGAGCCCTTCAGCTGTCAGGTTTGGGGTGAAAGATCAGAGGCAGGATGCCAGGTGCCTGATCTGACAGCTGCAGGATCATTCAGACACACACACACACACTGCTGACAAGAACTGCTTATGTTCTGTATAGTCATGTAATACAAGGCTCTTGGAATACTTGATTCTGATTAGCCAGTTGCGGCTTTCTGTTATCAGATGTCTTTACATAATGTCTGCTAAACCATCTGCCCGGCAACCAGTTTCTTACATTTTCATCAGCATATTTTTATTGAAAGCAGTGTAATTTTGTATTATTAACATGATGTTGGGTGGCACGGTGGCTCAGTGGTTAGCACTGTCACCTCACAGCAAGAAGGTCGCTGGTTTGAGTCCCTACTGAACAAGTTGGCATTTCTATGTGGAGTTTGCATGTTCTTTCCATGTTGGCGTGAGTTTCCTCCAGGTGCTCCGGTTTCCCCCACAATCCATAGACATGCGCTATAGGTAAATTGGAAAGTTACGGAGTGGTGGATGAGTGTGTGAATGTGAGCGTGTATTAGTATTGTATGCAGTATTATATTGCAGCTGGAAGGGCATCCGCTGTGTAAAACATTTGCTGGATAAGTTGGCGGTTCACTGCCCCTTATAAATAAGGGACAAAGCCTAAGAAAAATGAATGAATGAACATGGTGTTGTAACATTTATGAGGACAGGTCAATACCATTTCTTATTTTTTATAAATTATTGGCCAGTTCATGTATTGATATCCATATAAAGTATTATTGTTACGTCACTCTGTTTTCAGTGAACAGGGACTGGATCCATTTAACATTCGACGGGCCAACATTAGAGGCACAAAAGTGTCTCTGTCTAACAAATAAGATTTTGTACAGGTTTAATTTTGTTTTAAGGGATATTAAGTTTATTCTGGAATTATTAACAGACTTGCAGCTCATAGTTTTTGCTTAATTAATAAATTAATAGTTGATTATAATCATCCTTATCAGGCTAGTTCTGTCATGCCAATTGATCAGAAATAATAATTTAAGTTTGTTTTTACATTTTAAGTCTTTCTTTTAATAATATTTTAGCTTTATTTAAATGAACAAACACAATTTTAGTTGACAGATACAAAATCAATTGACACGACACCATGCAATTTTTTTATTTATTTATATAAATATTTAATATTTTTATTTATATATTTTATTTATTTATTAGCCATTTAATATTAGTTTAATATTTATTGTAAGGTAACACAAACCGCTTTATATCATGGTCTATTTTAGGGATTATTTCATAATTCTTGCATTGTGCAACATAATTGTTGTTTCATCAGTAAACAAAATTACACACAAATGTCATCAGTAAACAAATGTACACACAAACACAGAAGCCAAAGTACACTCAAAAACCATCAACTTAATGACTTTAGAGACAACAAACAATGATTTTGACTGTCAGGGTAAATAAAACCTTTCTAAAAATGTCATTATGTTGACAAATCAAAATCAAAACTGTTCACTCATATGTTTAATATGACAGTTGGATATCATAGTCAGCCAATAAGTGGACACAACTACGAAAATTTCTCTGTGTTAAGTCCTACTCATTACATGACATAATCTGCTGCTGTGTATCACTTTAGATAGAGTCAAGAGGCAATCAGACAGTCAACATCTATTTCTAAATGTGTAATCTCTGTGTGTGTGTGAGGAAATCTGCAGTGAGAGAAACCAACTAAAAATACAGAGAGTGTGACAGAGAGAAAGAGCAGGCACACCGTTTATCAGCAGGATTGGAATTTCTCTCTCTCTCTCTTTCTCTCTCTCTCACTCACACAAACATACAACACACACACACTCAAGCATGCATTGAACCTGTTTTCAGTAGGCCACCTCGCAGGGACAAATATAACTAACCGCAGCGTCCTTCACTGACAAACACATTTCATGCCCCATTGGTGGATGTCACTTTAGTTGATATATGAATTGTTTGCTGGCCAGTGATTGGTTGGTTTATTCAGCATTTTACCAGACATGTAATAGAAAATGTGTATGATAATTGTTTTTAAATTGCTCTTAATATTTTTATTAAATGAATAATATACTAATTAAATAAAAAATATATAATAGTAAAAAATGTCCTTAAAATAAAACTAATAATAAAGTAGATACATATAAAGGTAGATTTGTATATTTACCTGAACAATGCTGGGGTAGCAGGAGGCCGTCTGAGGGTAAACTGGGAGTCCGTAGGGCTGAAGGATCACAGTAGGAGAAGACAACATGGTGCATAGCCAGAGAAAAGCACAGAAAAAAGGAACAGCTAAAAGGGACGGGAGACCAAGGGGAAGAGAGAGGGGAAGGAGAGCTCTCGGAATCAAGAAAGAACCAGACTGAGAAAGTTTAAGATCCAAACAGAGAAGGAAAAAAGATCCAGAGGTGTGAAAAAGAAAAGAAGAAGACGTGTGAGTTGAAATGCTCTACACTGGTGTCAACTTCTAGGTGATAAACGAATATGAATAAAAAACAGCAAATATAAGACGCTCTATAAAGTTGAGAGTGCCGAGTTAGTCTGTCTCACAAATGGCAGAGGAGATCAGTGCCGAAAGATCTCCAGGGGACACAGTGTGTGTGTGTGTGTGTGTGTGTCGCTGGAGATGTTTGATAGACAGAAACACATGCTCAGAATTGTGTTACACTCCTTTATAAATAGCCCTCCTTTAGTTGTTCTGGTATCAGCAATAGAAATTAACAGGCAAGTAATGTATATGTCACTTTTCGTGGCTCACTGAAAAAGACAAATAAAGGCTTTATCAAAAGTCTAAAATATATACAGGTACCACAGACTGGAGTGTTTTGACTTCAAGGTTGAAAAATACAACTTTTCAACCATCTTTAATACCTTAAAGGGCAGCTATAATGTAAATCATCTTTTGGAAGCTGTTTGGACAGAACTGTGTGTAGGTATAGTGTGTCCACAGTCATATCGGGGTGATATAAAGACATTAATTCTCTTTTTTGAAATTTCCTGACGTTAAAATAGTTCAAATCCCTCCCATTTTGAATTGTACGTGATGTAGGAGTGTGGTTTACCCACCCACTGAATTGATTGACAGCCACGTATTAACATGTCTCTGTAGTAACGCATATAATGATATCAACAAGACAGGATGTGCACAAAGCAACTGTGATTAAAAGATTTAAATTCTTATACTTTTATTAATTATAAAAGAAGACACTTCAATCCCGGTTTGTGGACCTTAAATCAGGTTTATTTTGTATATTAACATAACAGATATCCATACAGCAGTGGATATTAATGTGTATCCTCTCACATTTGCTTGCAAAAACAGTGCAAAGTCAAACGTGCGTACTGTGTGTGTTTGTGTGTGTCCGCTGTGTGTGTGTCTGCGTGAACTTTGTAACGACACTGTGTGTGACTCATCGTTGCAACTCCACAACAAATACATCAAATAGTAATCATGGGAAAGTTCTTACTGTAGTATTTCTCACAAACGTTACGTGAGATCTGCTTCCTGCATGTCTGTCACTGTGCTGTTTATCTGACGCAGCCGAGGTGAAGATTGAGGCACACTCTGATAGGCACGTGGGAACAGTGGGTGAGGAGAACCAGCATTTAAGGGACAGGCAACAAAAACAGCTACATTGTGTTCGGAGCAGAAAATCCCGATGTTCTGAAAGGTATAATAAATAATCTAATGGGTGTTTGGAGCTGAAACTTTACAGACAAATTCTGGGGACACAAAAGGCTTGAAAAAGGGGTAAAACAGTAATGTGACATTTTTATCATTATTTTAGTGTTTTTTTCTAAAGAAAATGTGTTAATTCCACATTACAACAAGACCAGGTTTCACTAGGGCTAAGCTTAGGTTAGGACTAGGCCTTATGGTTAAATTTTAAGCAGAGTTAATTTAAATTTTAGTTAAATTTTAAGCAGAGTATTTAAGCAGCTTTTATAAAAAATTATTGGAAGAACAGAACAATTTACTGGTGTCCATCATTAATCAATGACACTGACGTATTTTAAGATGTCACTGCGAGTTATTTTTGAGTTAATTTAATCAGTGAAACTGAAGGTTTGTCTTGTATTCTGTCAAACTAATCAAAATAAAGCAAGTTTATTATTAAAACAAGAACAAATATGCCAGTTGGACTCTAGAAAACTTTAGAAATCAACTTCATTTAAACTGAAAAAGAATTTTCATACACTTTATTGACAGAAGTTTGTCCTTGTTTTAGCCAAACACTCACTTAAGCCTTAAACAATATATTAAATAGAATTAAATTAAGATCTTTTAAAACGAAATGTTAGAAACCCTAAAATATCTACAGTAGTGTATATTAATATAATAGAAAAAATGCATTTCCTCCTGGCACACATCTAATAAAATGGTTTTACATTAGAAACAGAACAGACCATTAACATAACTGAATCATTCAGCACCAACGTCAAAACTCGCCAGCCCTCCTACTTGTAAATATGACTTCGTTTGGCCATTATATCGTAGTAACTATGAGATTTCCGGATTCACTTGAATAGCAAACACAGATATTCAATACAATACTTGTCTCACCTTCGGCCAGTTCTGAATAAATATGCGCTTTTAGACCATACGCATCTATTCAAGTGGCCAACAGAGGGAAGCAAAATCACTCATAAAGCTTTCCCTGAAAACCGTAGACGCAAAGCTTTGTGGGTTCTGTAGTTTAAATGATGGGTATAAATTTCCAGGAAGGCCGGATGCACGCCCTCTTTAGTGTTCGAGCCTGACAAGGACAGGTAATGGCGGCTTCAGTGTCTCTTTTTATGCTATAAAGTTGTACTTGCAGAACTCTTAACATTTACGATGAAACATTTATTAAGGTTATGTTACATAAAGGAACAGATTTACGTATTAATTTCTAAAGCAGAGCACATAATGCAGAGAAACGAGCTTTATTGCAGTCAACGTGTTCCCACAAGGCGCGCTCAGGCCTAGCCGTAACGTTAAACCGCGTGCTACCTCTTCATAGGAAAATGACTCGTGATCGCTAATGTATATAAAGATCACAAGTTAAAATGTGAGGATGTATGTAACATTGTACGATGTTTTATTTAGAAGGTAGCGCTTTACAATGTTAGATCGGTAAAAGCTATAACGTCACCGGGTTAACGTTGCACGTTAGCTTTAATGGTATGTTTTTAACTTGACTTAAATTTTACTTTGTCAAACGCATTATACATGCTTGATAAATTATACGTTTAAATTAACGTTTCACGTACAATACACAGTTCACCTTTTATTTAGCACATTTACGGTTGTACTACATTCAGGTTTGCTGATTTACAAATTTGAGTCCACCTTTTTGCAAACTAAAAGTTGTTAATTTTTTTCCCCCAGGCGTCAGTAAGTCGCCATGCCGGTCGCCAAGACTTGGGTTTGCAGTAAGACATACGTCACCCCAAGACGTCCTTTTGAGAAGTCACGTCTTGACCAGGAGTTGAGACTCATTGGTGAGGGCAAAGTAAAAAAATAAAATCATGATTGCCTTTTTGTTTGGTGGTTTTTCTTCCCTCCCTAAAATGTCTAACAATTGACTTTACCTGCCACAGGTGAGTATGGTCTCAGGAATAAGAGAGAAGTCTGGAGGGTGAAGTTCACTCTGGCCAAAATCCGCAAGGCTGCCAGAGAGCTGCTCACTCTGGATGAGAAGGATCCAAAGCGTCTCTTTGAAGGTAACTGAATTGTGATTGCCATCTCAGACTGGGTGGCCAATGATTAAAATAATGCTTGTCAGATTGTCAGTGTTGCCAAGAATTCCTCGTCAATGAGGCCATATCTGCTGATAAATCCTTGCTGGTTCTTCATCACACTTGCTCAACGTTATTATTTTTTTTAAGGTAATGCTCTGCTCAGGCGTCTGGTGCGTATTGGAGTACTGGATGAGGGCAAGATGAAGCTCGATTACATTCTGGGCCTGAAAGTGGAGGATTTCTTGGAGAGGAGGTTGCAGACTCAGGTCTTCAAGCTTGGCCTTGCCAAGAGTATCCACCATGCACGTGTGCTCATTCGTCAGAGGCACATCCGGTAAGGGTTAGGAAGCACAGGTTTAAAACCCAAATAGAACAGGATTTTGAAATGTTTAATCCTCTGGTGCTGCTTTTTCTGTAGTCACATGAATTAACTTAGTTTGACTTTTTAGAGGATTTTATAGTACTTATTATTGGTCATTTGCTAAAGACATGTGCAAAGAACATATAATTTATCTTGAAACTTAATTTTTATTTTATGGCAGATTGCTTGTTAAAGAACTGACATATGAAGTCTTTGACATGATGTTTTTCTGATGTGGTCTTACCAAAGTTGGTTGACGTTTGAGCTTGATATCTAAGAAATGGGTCTGAACTGTGGATGCAGTACCAAACGGCTAGTAAATGTTTTCCCACTTTTTTTTTTTTTGTGGCTAAATTAAGTTTTGGATGATTTAGATGGTCGTATTCAAAAGAATAAAGCTAGTATTTGTCAATGACCAAATGCCCCAGAGGGTTAACTTTCATTTCCTGGTATGTGTATATTGGTTATCCTGATTGTCTTCGTGTGTTGAGGCTTTCTTCCTCTTTTATTAGCTGACCATGTTTAAACTCCTCCCGGTGAGGTGGAGTGAAATATTCTGCAAGGTCAATTCGGTGATTAAACCGTATACCTTTGCTTGTAATCCAAAAATCTAAACCTTGCCATGAAGTCTGGGGCGCTTTAATGCACGAAACAGTCTGAGGTAATGTACATGGGCACTTTGGCAGATCTTAACTGAAATAAAGCTGCACTTCTCTTGGCCAGTGATTAAGCTAAAAACTGTCAGATGTTCAGTGGTGTCAAGAATTCCTCGTCAATGAGGCCTCGAGATCAGCAGCTTTACTTCTGACATCTAAAATCTCTCTGTGGACCTTTTTCTACAAGTTTTTTTTTTCTCTCTCTGTAGGGTGCGTAAGCAGGTTGTGAACATCCCCTCCTTTGTGGTGAGGCTGGACAGCCAGAAACACATCGACTTCTCCCTCCGCTCTCCATATGGTGGTGGCCGTCCTGGCCGTGTCAAGAGAAAGAACGCCAAGAAGGCCCAGGGTGGTGGTGGAGGCGGTGATGATGAAGAGGAAGATTAAACTGTTTCCTCTCAGAGGTGGAGGGACTCGGCAGTGCTTGCTCTTTCTCTTCTCCCTCAAGTTTTCAATAAAAATGGTTCATTCCGAATTATTTGTCCTGCTGCTTTCAAACTGAACTATTGCACCTGTAAACTGCTAATAGTGACGCTTTACAATTAATGATTTACTGTAACACAAATTGTCATTTTAATAATTCCAATGCTGAAAGGTTTAAAACAAACTTGTGTGCACATTGACAAACCACCTCTAACTAAAGTTCTACCAAATGTGCAATAAAGCAACATGACAGCCAAAACTCAAGTAGCTGATGCGTAGTATTTTTGGTGGATTAAACTTAATTATTACAATATATTTTTCTAGTCATATTTGACTTTTACCTAATTGCTGATCAAAATGAAATGCACATTTAATCACAGATGTGAATACAGAAAAATAGTCTGCAAAATTCTAGAGGTGATGCCCAAATTTGTGTGGCTACTTCAGCTGTAAGCATCCATTAAATCTAAACACTTCAAAGCATATGTTAAGATAAAATATTCTTATTTATATAGAATCAGAACTTTCAGATTGCACTTGCGGCTATGAACGTAATACAAAGTTTAATCTATTTTCATTGTGCTGATAAGTGGTGATAACCACCTATCTTGAAGTGTGTGTAGTAGGCTTTTGTGCTCAGGCTTCAGATATCGCGTCATCCATCATCTACAGGTCGTCCTGGGGACTGATTTGACCTCTTGTCTCAGTGTTGCTTGGCTGTTCGCTGTGGGTAAGGTAAAATGAAATTATATGTAACTTAAAGTTTTATTTAATTTATCAATACATTATTGTTTTAAAATAATTTTTACCTTTCATCCTTTTCCAGTGTTTAAATGAAAGTAAAAACAAAACGATCATATTTTAGCACAATCATAAATTGATGACACTTTTTGGATAATTAATAGAACATTAGGTATTTGCTGACCTTCGTTCGCTGTGCTGCTACACCAGTTGCCTTCTTTGGCACTCCCAAAGTGTCAAATGAATGGCTTCTCACCCTAATAGCTCTCTGAGGTAGAGAGAGGCACATACGAGTAGCTGATTTAATACTCATTTTAATGTCATGACAACTGAGTAACAACATCAAGACCCATTGTCTGTCTAAATTTGATCTACCTTAAAGTTCTCAATGAATCCTCCACCGCCCTCTGGAGCACTTCTCCCCCCTTCAGTGAGAGGGATGCTGGGCTGCGATGGCTCTCCCAGCATGCACTGGGAGCGGGAAGACAGTTCACACCGCAGTGCTTCCAAGAGAGACGAACGTGTACGTAACTGAGATGGAAGCACGAGTTTTTAAAATGAGACCATGGCTAAAGTCACTAATATATAAAGAGGTAGTTCTCCCAAAATTTAAGGAACTATCCTTTATAAAAATAAATAAGTATAATATAAAAATATATAATATTTATATATCATAAAAATAATTTTTAGGATTGGTGCCTGATTACCTCCAGTCGACTGAATTTTTCTGCCTTGTAACAAGAGATTTCAGCATTTATAAGTTTGGTCAAGAGGAACTCTCTCAAAACTGAGCCCTGGAAAATAAAATGCAGAGAGACGCTGATTGAACATTTAAAGTGTGACTTGGTTTTGTTGATATTCTGTTTTATTAATCACATCTCATCATCAAAGAAATTGTGTAGGTATGTCACCACATTTCTGATCTGAATCCACATGGTTTCAATTATACTGGTGTCAGAGAGTTGAAAGCTGACTTGCAGAAATCTGAAGCAATCTCATTTGTTCTCACCTCTGTAAAAATGGGTGGCGTGGGAAGGGGTGGGCCAAATGGGGGCACATCCTCCCTAGCAGTGACAGACACCTGTCAATCAAAAAGATGCTTTGAATCAGAAGGTGCTGATAAAGTATTATTTAGAAATTTTGTAGTCATTATTTAAAATTTTTACCTGAAATGAGCCTCCATCTCCTCCCTCTCCTTCATTCTCTCTCTTTATCCTCCGAACTGCAATGAAACAATGCAAGAAATGGGATCTGATCACATCTGAAATGAATGGAGTGTGACCTTCCTGGTACACCAGAGCAACAATATCATTCCCAATGTGCCTTTTTCTCTGCAGCTGAGGGGAAACAGAAAAGTAGGGTTGTCATTCAAGGAAAATTAATATAATGTTTAACTTTGTTTTCTGTCCTCCACTGTGTGAATTAATGATGAATAATTAAAATATTCCTTTTGCAAGTTATATAGATTCACCAGTAGGGAGAATAGTTTTTAGTCAACTGGGAGTGAAATTGACATGGCTGATTTCTTCAAAATGATCAAACATTGTTGCAAGATGGGGACAGTGGTTTGAGTGGGTGACAAACTGTCATTAACCTGTTTGAACTGATGCTTAAAATCTATATCATTCATGCAGCAGTCATTCATGCAGCAGTCATCAATTTTTAGCATGTTGTGATGCTAACTCATGCTTATAACATGTTAGAAATATGCTAGTAACATGTAAAAACATGTTTGTCAAATGGTAAAACATGCTAATAATTCTTAACATAATTCTTAACCCTGAGCTGGTTCGCTGGTTGTCTGATTTTAGCTGGTTGACCAGCTTGGTTTTTAGAGGGGTTTCGGCCATTCCAAGCTAGTTTCAAGCCATGTCCATCCTGTTCTTATCTGATCAGGCTGGAAAATTACCAGCTAAAACCAGCTTGACCAGCCTCGTTTAAGTTGGACATAGCTGGGCTCCCAGTCTGGCTAGGCTAGTCATCTCTCAGCCTGACCAGCTAAGACCAGGCTGGAAATGGCTGGAACCCAGCCTGGAATGGCCGAAACCCCTCTTAAACCAGGCTGATTGACCAGCTAAAACCAGACAACCAACCTTGGTTGGTTTAAGCTGTTTATTAGTAGCGATGTGCTAGCCACATTTTAACATGTTTATTTGTGCTAAAAAGGTTAAATGTGTGAAACATGTCAAAATGTCAGCCATGTGTTGAATGCATAGTTATTAACATGCTAACAAATAGCTAGTGCCAGCACTGTGCTAACCTTTTAAAAACATCTCAAGCCCACAGAGTAATCATCTTTAATTTTCACCTGTTGTGTATCTCCTTCAGTGAACGGCAGTTTAGTAGCAACATGGAACATAATCTCTCGTCCGTGGAAAGAGGTGAAAACGGCTTCATTCCCTGTCTGGCCATGAGACACATCCAGACCTCCTCTGAAACTGGGAGAGGTAAAATGTTGATGTTCATTTGCCAGGTGATAATGCATTTTACAGTAGTGTTTTGTTATTTGTGTTAATACCGATATTGAGTCCTAAGCCCCTTACCCAGTAAATCCTTGCAGATTGACCGTCTGCCCAAGTATTGATAAAAACTCTAAAAACTCCTCACTTTCCTCATTGTTACTGAGCATGTCTTCCTCTGTTAACTACATCACATATGAAGAGAGGGAAAATGTTAGAATAGATTACAAAATTACAAAAATCTATTTACTTGTTTTAGTAGTCCTACGAGACCTACACTACCTGATGAAATTCTTGTCATTGATCCCAGTTGTAAGAGCAACATATATTAACTTGACTTCTATTTGATCATTTGGAAAAGTGGAAGAAGGTGGATTTTTCAGATGAATCATCTGTTGATCTGCATCCCAATCATCACAAATACTGCAGACGATCTATTGGAACCCACATGGACCCAGGATTCTCACAGAAATTAGTCAAGTTTGGTGAAGGAAAAATTATGGTTTGGGGTTACATTCAGAATGGGAGTGTCTGAGAGATTTGCAGAGTGGATGGCAACATCAACGGCCTGAGGTTTCAAGACAATTGTGCTGCCCATTACATTACAAACCACAGTAAAAGGCAAATTCTTTAGCAAGACATTCTCATACTTCAGCCTTCACATTAAAGTTCCCGAAAGCAAACAAGGTCAAGGTGCTCCAAGATTGGCCAGCCCAGTCACCAGACATAAACACTATTGAGCATGTCTGGGGTAAGATGAAGGAGGAGGCATTGAAGATGAATCCAAAGAATCTTGAACTCTGGGAGTTCTGCAAGAACACTTTCTTTGCCATTACAGGTCACTTTATTAATAAAGTTATTTGAGTCATTGCAGAGATGTATGAATGCAGTCCTCCAAGCTCATGGGAGTCATACACAATATTAATTCTTTTTCCGCTTCACCTTGACTTTATATTGTATACTGGACATTATTTCTGTTAAGTGACAAAACTTTTGTCTAAGCAAAGTCAGACCTTACTGCCGTAATTAAATAATTAAAAATCAAGGCATGATCAGATTTTATTTAGGTAAAATAAGCATAATCTAGAGGCCTTTGTCTTTCATAAGCCACTTCTGATACCAAATGATCAACAAGAAGTCAAGTTATTATTTGTAGTTTCTAAAACTTAAATAGGCGACAAGACTTTTGTCAGGTTGTGTATAGTCAAACTGATATTTGCATACCTGTCCTTCTTTTTGGTATAAGACACCAAATTTAAAGTTTTGAGACACTCTGTGTTCATCAAACGCCATTATGATCTCTGGGGCCTTCAATGCAGAAAGAGATACATGACATTTTTATAGATTGTGCTATGAAATTATTTACTTTTTTGAGTATTTCAAAGCAGATTTGTGAGTATTATATTACCACCAATTCAAAGATGGATTTAACAAGTGAAGGTGTACCTTTAAGTAACTCACGGCCTCAAAACACATCACACTGACACTCGAGCACAGCATCTTCAACAAACAAATTTAAAGTAAATTAAACTTCTATTCAAATGGATTTAAATGTGAAGCAAGTGTAGCCAGCTGTGTGTTTTACCTTTGCCAACTCCACAGCAGTGGGGAATTGTTGAAAGAGAGAAACTGAGAATGTGCCATGAATTGAGCACTCTTTCATCCTGATTAAATGGGGGAAATGAAAATTTATCATTATGTTCTGGTAGAGCAAGTTATTCTACATCATGTGAAGTGGTCACAAAAAACACACCTCAGAATTACCCGTAAACGATTTTCCTCTTCCTCAAGACAAACAGACAAAACTAGAGGCCCAAGAGCAGGGTCACAGGCGGTGAATGAATGATGATACTGCAGTAAAAGAGTAAAGAAATGCATGCAACTAAATATTTTCCACTATTTATTACTTCAAGAGTTATATGACATTAATAAACTTTTCTGTAATAGAAAAATCACTGACTCTGTGGCGGAAAAACTCCTGATAGACTTTAGCTTCACTGTCTCTCTCCATGATGTCGTAGCTCTCCAGGCCGAACCCCCCCTGAGAGAGAGTTGGGCTGGTCTCCACTTGTCTATCCAGAGGAGGGTCGATCCAATAACCTCCAGATTTAGGAGGCAGGATGAGAGGTAAGCCATCTCCAATCTTTAACAGTCGTGTCTGGGTGATCAGTAGTGAAGTTAAAATGATAAACTTTCATTCTGGTTTGTGGTCACTATGATTTATAGTATTGTTTTTAAGAATGCTCACCAAGGCTGCATTTATTATTTTTTAATTGAAGAAAACAGTGATTTTGGTAAATATTATAACAATAAAAAATACTTTTCAATAGAATTTCTGCACTAGCTTACTGCTAATGACGGTGACGTTTAAATGGTCTTTTGTCTCTTTTTATGCTTTAACAACCAAATTAATTCTAACTGATTATATTTGAATTATATTACAACATCAATGCTGTAAAAGAAACCTGAAATTGAAAATAGTCACATAAAGCTTTCCCCGGAAGTTCATCGTTGGCTGAAAAACACTAGCTGTGCATAGAGTTCATGTCTCCAATCTCAGAAATCCTTCGCTAATTTTTTTTTTCCAATTTTGAAAGTTATTGTGCTGCTTAATATGTTTTCTGAAGCCATATAGTTTACAGATTCTTTGATGAAAACGAAACCAAAATAAGCATTTATTTGAACAAGAACATTTTTGGTAATGATGCATGAACAGATTTCATGCATCATTAACAAATTACATTTTAATTAAAATAATGATAATTATTATCAAATCTTATACTGACCACAAACCAGTTTTGCAACTTATGTAAGTAAAAGTATAGAACAAGTATTGGTATTTTGTCATCTATGAATACTTTTGGCACAGTTCAGAAATAAACTCTCTTAAATCATGCATTTTTACCTTCTCACGAATGTTTATGCATCACTAGAAATATGTAGTTTTAAAAATATATATTTTCCACTGCAGTGTAATGTGAGCCACATCCCAAATATGAACATGAACTGTTAAGGTAAGGGCATTTTATTAAAAAAAAAAAGTTGTTATAAATGGTGTAATATATATATATATATATATATATATATATATATATATATATATATATATATATATATATATATATATATATATACAGTTGAAGTCAGAATTATTAGCCTTTCTTTTTTAAATATTTCCAAACTTATGTTTAACAGAGCAAGGACATTTTCACAGTATGTCTAATAATATTTTTTCTTCTGGAGAAAGTCTTATTTGTTTTATTTCAGCTAGAATAAAAGCAGTTTTAATTTTTTAAAAATCCATTTTAATGTCAAAATTATTAGCCCCATTAAGCTACATTTTTTTGATAGTCTACAGAGCAAACCATCATTATACAATAACTTGCCTAATTACCCTAATCTGCCTAGTTAACCTAATTAACCTAGTTAAGCCTTTAAATGTACTTTTAAGCTGTATAGAAGTGTCTTGAAAAATATCTAGTCAAATATTATTCACTGTCATCATGACAAAGATAAAATAAATCAGTTATTAGAAATGAGTTATTAAAACTATTGCGTTTAGAAATGTGTTGGAAAAATCTTCTCTTCATTAAACAGAAATTGGGGAAAAAATAAACAGAGGGCTAATAATCCAGGGGGGCTAATAATCCTGACTTCAACTGTATATAATAATAAATATATTTTAATGTGACTTTCAGTATCAAAATTAAAATTATACTTAATGTTGAACAATCGCACCTAATGTAATATGCTATATACTAAAAACATGCTAAAATATACAAGAAAATATATGCTAAAATATACTACAAACTCAAATAAATTAAGTAATTTTGAATAACGATTATTTGTTGAAATTTTTTGACACAATCTCTACCTTTAGAGGTGGTGGGAACTCACAACGCTGTTCATCTAATCTGCTACCCTGCAGACAAACACAACCATAGAAGACACAACCATCATCATCATTCCAACAGAACCAATACAAGCCTGCTGTATTTACAAGCAAAGAACACGGAGAGAGAAAGATGAGTGTGTTACCTGCAGCTTTTCAATGATTGCAAACAACTCTGTGACCTGCAGAGAAATGACAGTCCAGCAGTGAAAAGTGACACCAGGTGTGATCAAAAAGTTTTCAATACAGAAAGTAAAAGGAAAAGTTAATTACTGAGTTAAAAATTTAATATTTTACAGAAGGTTTTTAGTGGGATTGTTCTGACCCTCCACCCCAATTAGAAAATTGTTGGATACTGCCATCGGCATCCATTTTACAGAAAAAAACATGATGGAAGTTCATGGCTACTGATTTTTAGCTTTTTTCCTAATATCTTCTTTTCTGCTAATCAGAGAAAAGGCACTCAAATATGTTTGGAAGAAGTGGAGGGTCCAATGAAGACAGAATTTTCACAATCCCTTTGATATAGAAAGTTTTTAGATGTATTTTTATCACACACGCACACACACACACACACACACACACACACACACACACACACACACACACACACACACACACACGCACACACACAGCAAAATCCTCTGAGTAAAATTGACAGTTTACTCAGTTTAGATAGTATTTGCTCTCTAAATTGAGTTAAAGTTACTCAAGTTAATGAGACAATGAAAGGATTAATTGATGATTGAACACGGATGTTGAATACCTGCTGTTAATAAACAGAAATACAGAAGAGAAACACAAAACTACAACTGACTTCAATCACAGCCTTAGATGAAATTAGCTGAAATATAATTCACTGAATCTCTCAAAATCTCAGCAGAGGATCAATAAGCAACTCCACGAAGGGCAGCTTTACTTATTACCAACCTGTTTGCCATTTTTTAAAGAGGGACCAAATACTCTCTGAACTGAGGAAATGTTACTTAGAGGACTTTGCTGTGCACAAAAAAAAACATTTTAAAGAACTTTTCATTACAAAGGTCTTCTCCAAAAATTGTTATTCTTTGGCATTGCTGTCAAAACCTCTTTATGAAACCTTTCTTTCTTTAAAAAGGTGTATTTTCAACAACTTTAGAACATCTTAAAGCAGATGCTTCTTACTTTCTGACTGGATGGCACACAAGTAAGTGGCTTAGCCTCACTAGTGGGAGAATCCAAAACATCCAGAATGTTGTGACCCACAGCCTCATCACAGCTGTAACACAGAGAGACGAGTGTTCTAGAAAGGTCTGCATGCGATAACTGAGTTTAAACATCTGAGCACAACAAACAACCCAAACTCTAGCTGACCTGCTCTCGGTTCCAGTTATGAACTTGTCAAGCCTGCGCACAGAACAAAACGGCAATCTTTAATTCAAGCTGTATTGAATTCATATTACAGTAGCAGTTTGTTTTACTCACTCACCCTCCGTAAGCCCCGAAAGTGAAACTTCTTTTTCTGGAAAACAACTTCTCATTTCTCCCATCCATGGTAAGTGTTTATTACAGATAGCCACAGAAATATGCTAACCAGGCATGCAGGCCATCACTCCCGATGGTGAATTAACTGCTTCTCTCAGTCTTTCTCAGTGTGTGTGTATCTCTCTCTCTCTTTTCTCTCTGCCCCCTGCCACTCTCTCATTTAATCTCTCCCTACATCCTTCCTTGTCTCCTGCTGCCTGTTGACTGACAGGAGTAACTCTTGCATGCCCATTTAGCCATTGACATCAGGGGTCGGTGACCTACGGCGCATAAACAAAGCTACTTAAAGCTATTGGATAGATGCATTAGTGACTATTCGCTTGTTGAAATCATTTAAAAGTGTTTGTGTAGTGTTTATACAGCCTCGGTGAAAATGCTGCCCTGGGAGGAGGGAAAGATACGTGAATGGGCAATGGACTATTGCTATAGACCTGTTACCCTTTCAGTTAGCAAGATTCATCAATTATTGAGCAAGCTCTCTTAGAGAGAGGAGGCAAGGCAGCAGGGGAGAGAGGGAGGGAGCAGGAAAAAGAGGAAGAGAGAGAGGAGGGGGGGTCAGGAGACTTCAGCAAACAGAGAATAGAGAAATGAAAAAGTGATGTTGACTGGGGCAAATGCTCAAAAAGATGTGTGACGGGAATCTAACTGTGAGCGTGTTTAATCATTTTTACTGATTGATGGGATAGTTTAGCCCTAAATACGCGGGCTTGACTTTTTCAAACCTGTTTGAGCTTGTTTCCTCTTATAAACCAAAAAGAAAGTCTACAAAAAAAACATCAGTCCAAGGCACTCAAAAAATAAGTGGACAATTAAAGAGCCCCTATTATGCATCCCAGGCTCATTCTGAAAACGTACCTCTACAAACGTTTCTGAAGTTTTTGTTTTCGCGAATCCATGAGAGGCCACTGTGGAGGCTTTTTGAGATCTCAAATTTCCCTCGCGAGTGCCATTCGCACCTGCTGTTCTCGTGTAAACCCACCAGAGGCCGCTGTTGACTGACATTTTGACAGAGTTTTTGACTGACTGAGCGAACGATCGACTGACCCACACTCCCCCTTCCCTAAACCCAACCAATTTTATCGATTGACCCGCCCACATACTTCCCTAAACCCAACTGACATATTTCAAAAGCAATCCAAAAAAAGAAAAGCCCTCATCTGATTTTTTTTACCACGTTTTCAAATTTTACCACATTCACATTCTCAACCTGCTATTTATATGTTTTTTTATTTTTTGGATTCTGTTTTTGTCTTACCTGCTTTCTGGAACCGCTCTTCACCGGACTCGAACCCTATTGTCATGGTCAACTCCTCTCTGCATCTCAAGTCCACTGACGTACATGGCTCGCTAACGGGACAAACAGGTTGCAGCCGGAAGGCCGTCCATATGGAGGTAAGCGGTCAGCTGCTAAGCTGGAAAAGGAATGGCGTCACACCGTCCCGTATCGTTAGTTGAAAAAAATTAGATGCTGTCATACGTACCTCTGGCTACGTAATTCGCAGTCACCAGTAATGTCTGTATGGCTAAGTTTACAGAATAAGCCTGTGTTGCAATTATGGGTTTTTGAAAATGACATGCAGTGTGTAACACAGCTCTAAGGGATTTAAAACATCCAGCTGAGGTTTAAATCTGAAAGTGCACTGTGTTTTAAACTATTGATCTTTAACAAAATAGTTGACTCAGAGTCAAATTAAAGAATCATGTTGGGTGCGGATCTTTTGCCTGAACGCATCAATGTCGACATGGTACATCACCAAATATGTCGTGTCGGATCCAGTAAAACGGGAACACGCCTTTCCCTTCAGACTCCAGTGGAGTACGGGGGATCACGCAAAGATGACGATCACTGACAGATGGAGATTCGACTGCGGGGAATAAAGGGTTTAAGTTAATTTTCACAACAATACCACAGTATAGCCAACCTAGTGCTGTGTTTGTTCCTGTCATTTTCTGATTATTGATACAATAACCTATGCTGCAACACTGGCCGTTTGCTATTAAAGGAAGGAGCAGAAGAGACTATTATGTATGTGGCTTTGACAGGGACTTTGTCAGTAACTGTTACAGTTCATATTAACCCGTTTCTTTTTCCCCCGGATCATAACATGTAAGTCGAATTAAAAGTGTTCCCTCGTTTTGTGCAAAATATGTGTTTAATTGTGTGTTATAAGTACAGTAATCGCTCCGCACAGCTTGTAATCACTTGTCTTTTACAGATCAGTGCTTGTACTGTATCTCTCAGGTTAAATCTTTATGGGGCTATTCACATATTGTGTCCAAAACCACATTGAAAACGTGACATGTGCGTCTTCCTTTACCGAATTAAATGTGTTTCTGAACTCGCTATCTTCTCCCTTTTGTCTTTGCTATGGCCACCATCAGCTGTTCCTCACACGTTTTTGTTTGGGAGACCCCAAAAACAAAACATGACCTTTTATGATGCGAAACAGAAGCTCTTTAAAAAGTCTTTATTGACACGCTTTATTGACATGATTGTTTTTTGTATACCTGTCTATAAGAATGCATTATGTAAAGAGCACCAACACTAATGACCCTTTAGATGAAAAAAATATATAATTTTGAACAATGTTGTAAACTGGTAACTTATTATTTTATAATAGGAATATTGTAACTTATGTTATTATTATTACTATGGATGTCATTGTCTACCGATACTAGAACATTCCTCACAATATCGTCTTTGTGTTCAAAAGGAAATACCAGGGATGGGCAGTATTTAAGATACATGTATTTCAAATACGTATGTCAAATACAAAGTTGTATTTTGTAATTTGTATTTTATGGGGTTTATGAACGTGTCTTCATATTTTGAATCAAAATACTTTAGTGTCTTATATTTTTAAAATACTGTAAAATACTTTTTAATAATTGAATTATGGATGAAAATTATGCAACACACATAGTGAAAATAACAGACAAACAGCAACAAAAGGCAACAATCACTGAAAATAGTGCACTGCAAAATACTAAGACCTGTAATATATAATGGCAGTATAGAGTACAATTTGGCATCAGAACCTTTGCTTAAGAAATAGGATGAAATAAAACATGTTCATCATTCTCAGTCTCAGTGCTGCAGGTAGAAATGCAGAGGATGTTTAGAAATATAAAACACCCAAAGATGGTGTACTGGTGTTCACTAAAGGGGCAAACTGAGACACTTCCAGTTAAAGAAGAACTGAAAAAAATCATGAGAGAATGAGTATACTGTACAAATAATAGTTTTAGATGGATTGCTAATGTAGATGCCGAGAGAATAAGACAAACGACATAGAAATAAGTCCTATGATTATGGAAATGACTAAAACTGGGGAATTTAGATGTTTTCAGTAATCATGTTTTACATTAGGTTTGAAGATTTCAATTGCAAAACAACTACATTTATTGAACAAAAAATAAAAAAACCTCTTCATATATCACCCTTTTTAAAAAATAAGGCTGCTAAGAGATTGTTGCAGTTTCACTGGCCACACAATGGATGGAAACACAATGAAGAGATATAGTAGTTCTGTATTCCAACTCAGTGTCTACATTAAATGTTTTTTACGGTGATTAAAGAGCTCTTCTTTAAGACAGGACTTTCTGTATGAAATTTGTACAAAATTCGCCAATTCAGTGGTGAAGAGATTGATCAAATATGTTTACTGATTAAAGGTTTGTGAAGAAATGTCACCCTCCCTTGTAAAAGTATTTTGTAGTAATTTCTAAATACAAAATACAGTATTTTATTTTGAGACATTTGTGGCTGCTGTATTTTGATACATGTAAAAACTGAGGCATTTGGTATTTTATTTTAAAATACATTTCGATTTTGCCCATCTCTGATAAATACTATACAAATATAAAATTAATGTACTTTTACACAGATATACCAAACCACCTGAAAGTAAACCCTGTTTTCTTCTTTATTTTACTATTTTTTTGTTGTGGTTTTGAGTATACAGAAATAGAAGTAGACCCTTTTCAGTTTCTTCTCACGGGACATTCTACTAAAAATGTACATTATCTGTCCCTGAGATAAAAACATAAATGCAGTGAATAAAACGTATTTCATCCCAAAAATGTCTAAAATGAACAGATGGTTGATTACTGTGAGTTCTTCTGTAAAGGAGTATGTCAATCATTTGGTTCACCGATTTTTGTTTTTATTAAAAGCACTTTACAAATGTACAAACTCTGTCATTGTCCTTGTCCTCAGCCGAAATGGAACCGACAGCTTTAATAGTTTTGTTATGCTAAAAACTGTTATTTAGAAAAAAAAACTTCAGAAATAGCTAGCTTAATTCGTTATCATTCAGATCATTTGATTAAAAACATGACATTATAAATGAATTCTACATATAAATAATATTTTACAAGTTTCCCAATGTTTTTGTCAGTCCTGTCACATTTGCATTAAATTGAACATAAAATGCGTGCAATACACCTTTAAGGCTATGACTCAGAAGTGACATCATTTGACAAAGGAGAAGCTGACAGTGATCAAGGATGCATTAAATTGTATGATTTGATGTTTGTTTTTGTACAATTTTTTGAGGACGACAACTTAAGTCAGGCCCTGTCACATTTTTTATAAGTGAAAATGTGCGTTTCTGGTAAAATGTCCCTTACTCTCATCTGCACAACTAAAAACTATTTTATGTTACCAACATGTTCATGACAATAAATGTGTTATAGATGACCAGCACCGGCATCTGGGGAATCACCTGTTATTTTCATTCACCAGGTGATGCTGTAGTTTTACCCTGTGACCTATAGGCTTTAACTTGAATATGTTGGACTCATTTCAACAACATAACATATGAATATTATTCCAAGCATTTTTCTCTGAGGTCCACATGTTATTATTTCAGAAATTATTAATAATTTTCCCAGCGAGTGCACAAATTGACAGGAAGAGTCTTGTAAGTAGTCTGTTATAATGCCTATTTGTTTATATTTAGAAATATATCTATTTTGCCTGATATGTGAAAAACTGACCTAGGCATAAATAAAACAAGAACTATGTTTATGTTCCTTATTCTATTAATATTCAAGTTACAATATAGCTTTTAAATATGCATTGAATTCTCTATTGACAGATCTGAAATTTTTAAAGTGAAATAAAATAAAATAGCTGTTTCTTCTAATTGCAAGCACATTTATTAAGTTTGCATAAGTGATTTTATTCAGCTTAGTCTTCGGATTTAACTTCGGCTTAGTCCCTTTATTCAACAGGGGTTGCCACATAAGTTGTCAACTTATCCAGCATATGCTTTACACAGCGGATGCCCTTCCAGCTGCAACCCAGTACTGGAAAACATCCATACTCATTCACACATATACACTATGGGCAATTTAGTTTATTCAATTCACTTATACCACATGTCTTTGGACTGTGGGGGAAACCGGAGCACCAAGAGGAAACCGGGTATTCTTGCTGTGAGGCGACAGTGCTAACCACTGAGCCACCATGTTGCCCATGAGTAATTTCATACACTGGTAAACTTCTAGAACTACACATTATGAACCATATTTCCTGAACAGGGATGTAAATATGCATGATACTGCCATCCCAAAATGCAGAGTTGGAAGTGAAACTATGCAAACTACAGAACAAAAGATTTCCATAATAAAAAACCCTGATCACCAAGAGTCATGCCAGTTAAAGCTAAAAATCAATGTGTTTGTAGGGGAACTGCTAAGAGTTTTGACTCCATGAATCTTTTTGGAAGATCAGATTGAGAACAGCCAGGAAACAGGCCAGAACCTCTTCTTCACAGAAAACACATAGTTCACTGATCTTCTGCTGTATTGCTTCATTCTTTCTCAGATAATTCCAGTAGAAATCTCTGGGTTCTTGTCCATTTTTGTGGTAGTGTTGGATCACCATGACAGCCCTGTAAGAGGTGAAGCGTTGTGTTTGTTTAGCTGACTGATTTAATATGTACATGTATGCCTGTACCTGATAGTAATACTCATGTGTCTCATTTAGTTTTGCAAAACGACCACCATTTGTGGGTTTGGTGAAGACTTTCCCCACCATATCTCCAGTGGTTCCTTTACACTCAATTACAATTTTTTCAGTTTTTTCCTCTTTTATTTCTGCCAAGAAGTCCAGTCGTCCTGAGAGAAACCCAGACTCTACTTTATTACCTTTGGTGTACTTTACTGTCCTGTTAGCACCAATCTCACACAGTTCATGGTAGAACTTGAGGCATTCATTTTCACCTGCTGGGTTCTGGAAATATTTGCCGAACCTTTGTGGAGAGGAGGTAGTCCATAGCGTTGAGTTGTCACGATAGTCTCTTTTCTCAATCTCGCTGACATTCACTGTCACTCCTGCAGAAATGTTTGCATGTTTTTCTCCATCTTTTAAGTGTCTCCAGCTCCTTGTCTGTGCTGTGGCATACATAGCAGGGGTGGAGACGGCTGTTGTCTTGTATTTGTCTCTGAATCTAAATCCACAGTTCGTGTTTGAAGCATTCTTCTTCCACTGTGTTCTCAGATCTTCATCAGAACCTTCGTTTTTTTTGAAGAAAATCATCTGTGTGATTTCATAAACTTTATTGTTGTCTTTCAGTGAGAGTGAGTTCTTAACCTCACGGGAGCCAAGACGTGGAATGCTGTTGAACTGAAGCTTGAAGTTTTCCAGATCTTTCACAATGTCCTGGGCTTTCTGTATGACGTCGGCAGTCTGTGAAAGCTTGATGACTTTAGGGTTCAGAACACCATCGGGCAAGTTAATTTGGAGGCACTTTAGAAGTAATAGGTAGTCACTTATTGATATTTCACTAGGACAACTGCCAGGCTTGGTGACCAATCTTGAACCTGGTTTGGCTTTTTCAGGTACAAAAACTTTAGTGCTGTGTCCAGATCCAGCACCAAAACCTTTCTTGTCCTGAACAACGAGCGATGTGACAGCAATTTTTGACTCTGATTGAACACCAGCCCCACTGGAAATCTGGTTACTGGGATGCAGCTGTGGTCCTTTAGTAGACTTCTTCACAGTCACTGGTTCAATTTGTGCCTTTTCATTTCTCCATTGTCCCTTTGATTCCTTCTTTTTCTGGTCTTCTGGAGTTTTCTTTGCTTTTGAATGCTTTGTTAGATTTTGTCCCTTTATACCATGTCCTGAAGCCTGATTATGGGGTCCTTTGTCATTCTTTCCACCCATATTTCCAGTCAAGCCATACTCTGTTATTTTCAGATCCAGCTTATAAAATTTGCTTTCATTGCTCACTTTTTGTTTATCCCACCAATTTCCTTTTGCCCAGCTCCTATCTTTCCTTGTACCAGCCTCTGCTTTTGGACCCAGCACACTAGATCTTGTAGGTTCCATGATTTTTATCTCTTAAATTGTTTACACCTAGAAAATAAACATTGGGGATTAAAGTTAAAAAATTAATTCATATCTAACACATGATTAGGTTGGAAGACCAGAAGTTTTTAAGACAGCCCTGAAAAAAACAGCCTAAACTAGCCTTGGCTGGTTGGCTGGTTTTAGCTGGTCAACCAGGCTGGTTTTAGAGGGGTTTCCCAGGCTGGTTTCCAGTCATTTCCAGTGGCCAACACCCCTCTAAAACCAGGCTGGTCAACCAGCTAAAACCAGACAACCAGCTTAGGCTGGTTTAAGCTGTTTTTTCAGTAGGGAGATCCTCTTTCCAATTTGCAAGCCATTTAATAAAAAATAAGGAGATCAATAGTGTAGCAGGATTTTTTTGATGTTTCTATTGAGCTTCCTCAATCCCAAATTGAAAATATCAAACATGCTTGATTTTGAATTACAATTTAATCTTGTGATTTAAATGATTAATTATACACAATTGTACTTCAGAGTCCATCAAGGCCATAAGCATTTTGTGATGAATATTACTTGAATTATTACTTTATAATGATACTGTATATACTGTAAATTGTTTTTAAATACTAATTATAATGTTATGATAAACCAACACTTTAAAACTACACTGAGAAAAGCGACCTTGTATAATTATAAAAATCAAGTAAAGTCAACCTAACATTTACAAGTTACAAAGGATTTACTCTCTTTTTTAAAAGTAAAGCCTACTTGTCGCTTTTAAGGCAACAGGTTTAAAATAAAGTAACTGAATGATTTTAACAGTGTAGGATTTAATCATTATCATAGGATTTAATTTATTCCTTAGAATTGTTGTGTCATGTCATGGGATCTGTATTTTTAGGATTTAAACTCGAAATGTTAACATTTTACATTTACATTTCTCTTTGACATTAAGGTATCCCTTTACCTTTAATTGTTAAAACTTTATCAATTTGTGTATTTTTATAACATTACGTCTGAAACATTTTTGTATTCTACATGTATACCTTCACAATGTGTAGTTTTGTCCTGCTTACATTAAATATACATGACATACATTGTAAAAAGCAATTACTTTTTTAAAAGGAAGTAAATCCATTGCCTTAAATGTGTCAAGTAATTCTGTTGTTCTGTTCACTTAACTTAACTTTTTTTATTTTACACATAGTTCATCTACTTAATCATTTTAAGGCAATAGGTTTACTCAGTTTTTTAAAGTAAAGTCAACTAATCACTTACGTTTTTTTTTCTCTATAATGTAGTGGAGGAAATATATACTTACTGAGGTTTCTATCTGATCTGAGCAGTCAGATGTTGAGACTTCATGAAAGCTTGACTGTACCTGTGCTTATGTTTTTAAATGAAGTGTCAGCCTGAAGAGCAGGTCAATCTAGAATGTAAATGAGCCCTTGCTATGGAAAAGTTTTTATGAGTCACACAGTCAGTGCCAGTGTGAGTCAACAGTGACTTGCATGAATGTCTTTGAAAGAGGAACATTACTTTGCTTTTGGATGTCGAAGTTGTAAAATCTAATTAATTAGCATAGTACTAATTAGCATTGAACTTGATGGAAAAGCAAAAGTAACAAGAAAGTCATGAATTTTCTGAAAAAAAAAAGAAGTAAAACTGTACTAGTAATATGTTTGGAAATGGAAAAGTGAAACAGAAAGTGTTTTGTCTGATTAACATTATTGCACTGGGAACTTACAAGAAAAAGTATTAAAATAAAATAAAAATTTGTTAACAAATAAGACGCCACGGTGGCGCAGTGGGTAGCACGATCACCTCACAGCAAGAAGGTTGCTAGTTTGAGCCCCAGTTGAGTCAGTTGCCATTTCTGTGTGGAGTTTGTATGCTCTCCCCGTGTTCATGTGGGTTTCCTGCAGGTTCTCCGATTTCCCCCTCAAGTCATGCGCTATAGGTGAATTAATTGGGTAAGCTAAATTGTCTGTAGTGTTTCCCAGTGATGGGTTGCAGCTGGAAGGGCATCCGCTGCGTAAAACATATGCTGGATAAATTGGTGGTTCATTCTGGTGTGGTGACTCTTGATTAATAAAGGGACTAAGTCGAAAAGTAAATGAATGAATGAATAAATAACATAAATAAATGCTTTAAAATGTTCATGTAGCCATATCCCAATAACTTTAGTCATTATCCAGTGTCAACAAATAAGACCTTTTCAAGTTTTGCCAAAGTTAGATGCATTTTACTTGAATTTATAATCAAACACTTTGATTTGTTAAATAACAAGAACTTGTATTACTTATTTGTACTGTATTGTATTACTTATTTATTCAGACAAACGAGCTTTGGTGTACTTTACTCTCCCTTTGGCATCAATCTTGCACAGAGTTAGATTATCTCTGTACTAAATCTCAATCTCGTTCAGTTCAATTCAATTCATGTTTATTTCTATAGCGCTTTTACAATGTAGATTGTGTCAAAGCAGCTTTACATAAGTTCTAGAAAATTGAAACAGTGTCAGTCCAGTTTTCAGAGTTGAAGTTCAGTTTAGTTCAGTTCAGTGTGGTTTAAATTTCACTGCTGAAAGTCCATACACTGATGAGCAAATCCATCGATGCGCAGTTCCACAAGAGCCAAACCAAGCAAGCCAGTGGCGACAGTGGCGAGGAACAAAACTTCACCAATACGAAAGCGAAGGAAAAAAATCTAGAGAGAAACTAGGCTCAGTTGGGCGTAGAAATAGGAGTTGGAGTAGAAATCAAACAGACATTAATTGTGACACCCTTTGAAAGTTGAAGTATCTTTAAAATTACCATATGGTCCCATTTATCTAATTTTAACATATAAGACCATATTATTATTATTAAATCAAAAGGTTCAATTTTAAATTTAAGATTTCATATTTACAGTAGTTATTAATGTTTATTACATACATATTTGTACAGTTTTTCTCAGTGGCTTTGGTGCATTTGTCACAACACTATTTACATTTGCACAACGGTTAATGAATTTCTCAAAACAATTATTCATTTGTGCACATCATAGTAGCAGTTTCTCATTCCTTCCAACAAATTGCAAATGCTTTTGGACATGCATCACTTGCTTTCTTATAACTCTCTGCTGTTTTTATAACATTATCATTTGCTTATGTCATGTCAGTCAAAATAAACTAAACTTGTGAATGCTGAATAGTCATTCCATATAAAACTAATAGTCCTCATTTCATTACTTGAGTCATTACAATCAAAAATGCTGAACTAGTTGTCAAAATTTGTAAAGCTAATTTTATGAATGATTTACAGACTCATGTATGTTGTAGATTCAGTTTCAATATGTATTGCAATATTGTTTACAGCTCTACCCAAAGAAAGTTTATGTTTGTTGTAAATAGGGGTGTATTTATTCTTTTGCACACTGCTGTGAATAAATTAGAATTGCAAAGACAAATGCTGTAAAAATGTGAAACATACATCTTCGGTGTCTTGTACTCAGATACATCACTAAATGCAGTGACTTTTTTGCAGTGGAAAACATCTACAGACTAAACTGTCATAATCTTGTTCATAAACAATGGTGTCAGGACTTTTCATCTTGATAACACTGACACTTTCATTGACATAAATACTTGCTTTTGAGGAATGAGCAAGTGACACGCTATTGCAGGTTATCAACTAGGTTTTGCAGTTTGTTCTAATTGTTTTGAGAAACGCATTAACTGTTGTGCAAATGTAAAAAGTGTTGTGAGAAATGCACTAAAGCCACTGAGAAAACTGTAATATCATATGCATTATAGTACAGACAGATAGATAGATAGACTTTTATTGTGTAATTTTAGGGCACCGATAAAGACTTTTATCTGGCACGTCATTTTTGGCGCCGGAAAAAGTATAGTAAACAGTGCGGGGGGCGGGGCGGGGTTTCATCGCTTTTTTTGAGCCTCATCACAATCACCGTTGTTTGAAGAATTTCAACAATACTTGCAAAGACAAATTTTAGGGAGCGGAACTGCATTACACCGAAAACGCAAGCACCGAGGTGTCATTTTCAGACCGTTGCTTCCTTTAGGAGAGAGGGAAGCAGAACATTACCGACCGCAGAGAGGTAAAATTCTGTCTGTTTGGCACTTTGGGAGTCGCCAGTTCACCAACAATTTTTGCAGCAGCGGATAAGATACTGTGGGCGGACATGGTGTTTTATTCCCACCAAATGCACACCTTGTGCTAATAGACATGCTAAATAAAGGCTCGTGCATGCTGTTGATTGGTCTCAGATGCTTCGTAACCTAATGATACGTGAATTTTACAGATAACTAATGCAGAAACACCTCGATCATTCATCAACCACAGATGACAGATAACCACAGCCGCTGTTTATTCATTACAGACATTATCCACATTAAAGCTACTTGATTTCTGTGGGTTATTTTGAAAGATACATTATATAAAGATTTGAACAGACTAGAGTCCTCCAACAAGTTAACAAGTTTGTCTGTGAGAAAGTGTTCAAACTGTTTGATTGTATTCGTTATAAATAGCCGTTTTAATTGACATTTAATGAATCAGAACAGCATATAATCCCTTCTAAATCGTTTGTTTATGCATATTTTTTTTCTGGTATTCAGTTACAAAGTTTGATTGACTGGTCGTCCATCCAGTGAGCATGGAGGCAGGAGAAGACCAGACCAACTCCAGCTCAACCAATAGCAGTGCAGCATCAGGGGGCAGCTCCCGCCCTCCTCAGATAGCTCAAATGTCTCTCTATGAAAGGCAAGCTGTTCAGGTGGGTCAGAAAGCCTGCAGTCTTGAATAATGGCCAGATTGAAGTGTAATTTAAATCACTTGTTCATATTAATGTGTTGAACTGAGGGAAACGTAGTTGTTTGTGCTTCTCAATGTTATAGGCGCTGCAGGCCTTACAGAGGCAGCCCAATGCAGCGCAGTATTTCCAGCAGCTGATGCTGCAGCAGCAGATCAACAGCGCAACCTGTCAACTCCACAACCTGGCTGCTGTGCAACAGGTCAGACTCTTTAGATTAGGGGTGCCCAAACTTTTTTTATGAATGGCCAAAAACCTAACTTTATTGAGGCAAGTGGGCTGAATTTATTTAATAAAAATGTAAAATAACTATAAAACATTGCTTTATATTACTTAATACGGTATATTATAATTTTTTTACATTACATAATAAACTTATTACAGTAAAAAAAAAATTCATTTATAGTAGAGTTGCTCTGTTTTTTGCCTTGATTTGCTGGCCCATGTCTCTTGTTAGTCCTCTATTTGTCGAGTGACAGTATTTACATTTTAAAAACTCAGATTCATTTACATTTAATTAAAACATTTAATTTCAGTTTGCTTTAACAAAACAAACATAAAAAAGGTTACGTCAGTTTAGAAATGGCAATCTCTGTTGAAGGCATTCTCCCCAATACTCCCCAGGGTGGTGGGTCAACTCAAGGGTTACAATGGGCCAACTTTGGCCCACAGTCCCTACTTTGGGCATCTCTGCTTTAGACCGACCCCCCCCCCAAAAAAAGATTGGATTGATGAAACTCTTCAATATTGGAAAAATCTGACATTGCAATATTTAGTTTTGTTGCGATGTGAATATCATTTCTCCAGATGATTTGAATAGCCCTATTTGGCAAGATTTTATTCATTTAGATCAACTGGAGTGATCAAGTCCTTTTTTATGCAGTGCATCTTCATGAAGTATAATAAATTATAAGCATATACAAATAACATATTAAAAGAAAGTTAAATAAACAGTGCTTTATCATTTTCTGGGGAGTGTAACAGTATTTAAGTACACAAATGTAACAATCAAACATTAAATAACATGGTCGGTATTGTATAAATAATTAAAATAAATTAATAATATCTTCATCTTTTCATTTTTAATGATTAATGTAAGCCTGTGATGTGACTATTGTGGTTACACACGTTGCGATATTGATGCTCAAACGATATATTGTTCAGCCCAAGATGAAACAATAAAATTCTCTAAATTATCTTTTAACAATAAATAGGGTTGTGCGATTTGTGGAAAATAATCTAATTGCTTTTTTTTTTGTTTTACAGATATTGCGATTTCGATTTGATTTGCGATTCAATTTTGTAGTCAAGCTTCAGCTCAATATTCTGTATCATAGCTTCTTACTGCTAAAATGCAGTATGTGCTAGTTTAAAAAGGAACTGAAAAGATATTAACTTAAGTTAAACATTTATTCAAATCAGTTTTTAAATATTCAGAAATTAAACACTAATTTTTCTCTTCAGCAAACAGTAAACACAAATAAAATGACCGTAGCTTACTGTAAACATGTTAAACTCAAATTAGGGAGATAGTGTAGCTTATAAAAACAATCAATGCTCACTCAACTAGCTAGTAAGACTACCACACACAAATGGCAATCGCACATTTGCTCTGGGTGGGGGAAATTAAATAATACATGAATATATTTCATATCACAGCCTCTTGCGATTAGCTAATCATAACGTTTCAAGTCGCGATTCGATTTCGATTAATCGCACAGTCCTAACAATAAGTGAAATCAGGCAGTGGAACAGTAAAAGCATTTTTCAGCTATTTCTGCTGACCGTAAGGATATTTGTGATTTTTACCGAAGATTTCCATTTTAAATAAGTGCTGTGCTTCCAGCCTTTCTATTCATCAAATAAAAGAAAATCGTGGTCCCCCAAAAAATTAAGCACCACAACTTTTTTTAACATGGATATTAAGACACTTCTTGAGAACAAAATCAGTTTATTAGAATTCTTTTTTTATTTATTATTATGATGATGATGATTTGTTTTTCAGTTTTTACTGCACTTTTTTATCTACTGTTTTTATGTTTGATCAAATAAATTTAGCCTTGGTAAGCGTAAGAGACATTATACAATAAAAACAATAATGCTTGCACCAGCGTTTTAGGTAGAAATGTACATAATCAAAATTTAACCTAAATATGAATAATAATTAATTTTGTATCACATACAAGTGTATCATTTTGCATCAAATACAGAACTTTATATACGTGTATGTAATAATCATTCATTGATAATAGGTGAAAATACATTCTGTGTGTATGAGTTCTTAGATTTCATGAATAATCGTTGTTGTATTTGTAAATGAAAATGATTATTTTATGTGTTTTTTGTATATTTTATTAATATTATTGCTGTTATTATTGAAACACTGAATGATTTTTAAGCTGTTATATTTGATATGTTATCATTATAAATAATCCTAACTGTGCACCAAAGCCTAAAGATACTGCGTGTAGTGTTATTTCAGAAGTGTTTTGTTAAGCGTCTCATCTTAAACGATTACCTTTATTATACTTTCAGGCAACTCTTGCAGCCAGTCGTCAGTCCAGCTCTCCCAGTAACAGCGTCTCTCAGCCTACAAGCTCAGCGCAATGCACAGTGAGGCCCTCATTTAACATTTTTAAAATCTAATGTGACATGACAATTATAAAAGCAGTCCTCTGTTTCTTATTCGTTGTTTATCAAAAGCTGCTTTAATGCTTGTTGAAAATCATTTGGGAAGGTTTAAATCAGTTCAAGCTGATCTGCAGTGTGGTTTTGTGTCAAGGTCAACTTAAGCACCACCTCTGCTGGAGGAACCATGACAAATCCCCGTCCAATAGGACCTGCCACCTCTGCAGCATCAACAGCCCTTAGCCAGTCAGTTTTGTTGGGTGGAAATTCAGGCGGACAGGGTCAGATGTACCTGAGAGTAAGTGTCTTACCATAGTGCACTTAAATCCAGGCCTAGACCTTATATGTGGTTTATTTTTGTGGTAATGTGAATGGATTATTTATCCATATTATTTACAATTCTTTTCCTAAGTGTGTAATTTTTCTTGGCTTTCCACCTTCAGGTAAACCGCTCTCTCAGGGCACCTCTCACACCTCAGCTCATCTTCATGCCTGGTGGTACAGCGACAGCAACTGTAGCAACGGTTGCCCAAACGCAGCCACAGCAGCAGCAGCCACAACAACAACAACAACAGCAGCAACAGGAAGCAACTCCCACATCTTCAAGTAGCCAGTCAGACAATGATCAGGTGTGACATTTGACTTTCTCACTCCTTTTCTTTCTTAACTCTTACAGGCCCTATTCCGCAGCTAAATTGGATTGTCAGTTCATATTTTTCATCTTGATTCTTTTCTGTAGATGCATAATTTTTGAGAGTGACATCGCATTTCACATTAACTGAATGAGTTCTCGAAGGATTCAAGTTGTGATGCCGGTGTTTATAAAAATTCTATGCAGTAGATCAGCATGATTAATTTAAAGATGTCAAGTTTAAATTTAAAATGTTAAGACATTTTAAAATATTTAAAATTGTATTTGCATTTAATAATTTTGAATTTATAAATGCTGATTTGAACAGTAATGAAACAAAGATTTATGAGTGAGTCATTCATTCATTAAAATGAAATGTATTTAAATATGTGACCTTGGAAGGTGGCACGATAGTTCAAGTCCCGGCTGGGTCTGTTGGCATTTCTGTGCGAAGTTAGTATGTTCTCAATCAGAATTGCGCAACCGAACTATGAGGAGCGCCCACAATAAAACAAACAGGAAAGCGAGGACAAGTGTGATTGGGTCTGCTGCTTCAGAAGCATTAATAGATGAATTCATATCAAAGTAAAGCAGCATGTCGGTAATATGGAAATATTTTGGTTTCAAAGTCGCAGACGCCAAACAGTTACAGGACATTTTTAATAGCTGTTGCTGAATTTTTGCCACAGCATGAGGAAATACAACAACCAGCACCTAAAAAAGCACCACAGACAGCTAAATGAGGAGTCTTGCTAAAAGTCAATTGAAAGTATTGCCGGTGACACTCAATCTAGTAGCAAGCAACAGCAAAGTTCAATTTCAGAGTTGTTTGCGGCGGTTACACCATATCAAAAAAAAAACATGATGAAGGCACCAGGAGATGATTAATGCCATAACTCACCATAACTCAAAATAACTCCGAATTCAGTTCTTTTTAAAATAACACTCACTGCATTTTAGCAGAAAGAAGCTGCGACACAGAATATTGAGCTTAAAGCTTGACTACCAAATTAAATCGCAATATCTGTTAAAAAAAAATCACAATTAGATATTTTCCCAAAATCGTACAGCCCTAATATTTAGATGTTTTTGAATTTCAAACTTCAATTAGTTGTATTTCAGGCAAATATTGTCCTTTACATCATAACACACATCAGACCATACATCAGCGGAAAGCTTACTTTTTTCAGCTTGTATTAGAAAGGCTTAAAAAGTGACACTTATGCTTTTGTCGTCATGGGTAGGCCCACACGGAATCTGCGTGCACAGACTTCCACAGATATTCCACAGATTTTCGCAGATTTTAGCCCATTATTAATTTTGTTTATTTACTTGAGTAAATGTGTGTAAATCTATATTCATTCAGTTTTTAAATTAAGGACAGTAATATTATTGACTAATAGGAAAATGTTCATCTGATTTATGTACAATGCAGTTTGTAAAGTAATATTTTCTGTCTTTTAGTAGATATATTATATGATAGACTTGCTTAGTTTACCAAATAAAGTGAATCTAATTGAATTTGCATTTTAAACATTCAATAAAAGTTAAAAAGATCTTATTTTTTTATTTCACATATTAAGGTTTTAGTTATGATACTCCCAAAATAATTCTGCAGAAATCCGCAGATTTTTACTAAAATTCTCTTCAGAAATAGCAAAAAACGTCCGCAGATTCCGTCTGGCCCCAGTCATGGGTCACATATACTGCTGCAAATAAATAATATATTTGATTTTAGTTTTTTTTTTTTTTAAAGAATGATTAAAAAAAATTAAGATTCTTAATTTATCCAAAATCATGCAGCTGTAATATGCAGTGTCTATGGAAACGAAAGGGAAACCTAGTTGTTTATGTGTTTAAATGCGTACTATAGGTGTGTCTCTCTTATGTAAGTGCAGCACATGAAATCACAGACAAAGATCAGACAAAGAAACCTGACTCATTTGTCGTTGCCAGATATTTCCAGTAAAATGCAAAAAAACTGGCTAGTAATACATTTAAATCCTAAAGCTTTCCTCTATTTGATATTTTAATCAAAAACCTGTTTTAAAAACCAAGCCTGAACATCAAAAAGGTAAAACAAATTGTATAACACTTGGACAAACTGTAGGCACTTGTCAACACTGCAAGACCTTACAAATATAAACAAAACACACCTTTTTATTGCTGCAGTGTTGCTATGGTACTAGTGTTCATCATCGCAGTGTCACTTTCCATACACACAGAATGATCATTTACGGGATATCCCGGCACATGTAATAAATCCTCTTTTCAAAGCGAATTCATCATGCACCACAATATTTTGGGTCTGTCATTTTCCATAATAAAATATCAGTCACCTGAAATATAGCTGAATATCATCCTTAATTACATTTCAATATAATCATTTATCAAATGCTTTTATCCAAAGTGAATTTTAGGTGTTATACATTTCAAAAAAACATTTATTTAGTGTTTAAATTAATTTGTATAATTCAGTTAGTCTGTTGTGTTTAGAGAATTTTTCATGGGAGGTATTTGCTTTCCACAGTCACACTTTTCATTGTATTACCTGTGGCATCATTTTTTGTTGTTTTTTCCTTTCAGGTGCAGAACTTGGCAATGCGTTGCGTGTCCACTCCTAGGGTGGCTACTGTGAAGACAGAGTTTGCAGACAGGAAGGAAACGACTGGTGAGTATAAAAATGAAGATATTACAGGCCTATTGTTTTCCGCTTGCCATGTAGTTTGAATATTCACTTGGTTGTCTTGAAATTAAAAATGCTCAGCATAATTGAGTACACCCGATTTTGAAAATGAATATTTGTATCCATTTCTCAGTGAATATAGACAATGTATGTTGGTGCATTTAATCAAAACAGATTTATTAAACAGATATATTTATTAAAATAATATTTTAGTCACCAAACATATTAAGAAATTGAAAGCTAAAACAATTAAAGTCAAGCAAAATATTGTAAAACAAAATTACAACCTACAAAATTTCAACTACATTTTTTTATTGTTTTGCTTCCTTTGATTTTTTTCCTCTTTTTTTAAAATTGTATTTAATATTTTTCTATAACATATACATTTGGGTGTACTAGTTTTGGACCGTTATCGTAAGTTATTTTGTTAGATAAGCTCCAGATTAGGCTTCAGTACTGACTAATCTGATGTAAATACAAAAATATAATACTGTACAGCTTCCTATTCAAATTATTAATTTAAAAGATAGTTTGTGAGGGGTACACTTGTATATGCTGAGCACTGTATTCCTTTTCCAATTTTTTAAAAAGATATTACTCAACATATATTTAATAAAAAAAAATTGAAGGAATGTAATTGTCCTGTTCAGAAGGCTGGGATCAGTAAGAAAGTTTTGGAAGAAATTAAAGGGTTAGTTAACCCCAAAATAAGGTTGACACTGAGAATTGATAATGACTTTGAATCGAGCTAAACCTTTAAAGATACTAAAGAGACAAGAACTAGTCCTTGTCATTTTAGCAAAACCTTATAAGTGTCAGCCAAATATTATCTGGCAAATGCTTAAAACTATCATGATACTTAAATTTGTACAATTATGGAGTGTTTGCTACAATATTTCACAGAAAAGAAATGTAAAAATGTACAAGAGCATGCACATCACTTTAACTGGGTGCCCAGCCAAACAGCAAAAATTGTAAAATATGTATTCACAAAGGCAGCAACACCAAAGCTCCAAAAGTGCCAATTTATTAAATTAAAAAGGCTGATACAAGGCTTGTAACGTTTCTTCATCAGACAGTGTTCATTATAGTATGTTGCTCCTTTTTGTACACTTCTAGATCACATGATCTCACACATCATCTCACAACAAGAAAAATAGAAAAAATGCATATTTATAAGTTATACAACTTAAAAATTAAAACAGAAAAAACAGAAAAAACCCCGATATTACATCACAAAATAAAGAAAAACATAACAGAATATAACGGAAGGAAATACAACAAAATAATACAACCGAATATTCAACAAGATATTCATCTTTTTCTTTAATGTTTAATTAGGTGTTTGGGTAAAGTTTTTTTGTCTATATTTTGATATATATTTTGTTGTATTATTTTGTTGTATCTCCGTTATATTCGGTTATGTTTTCTTTATTTTGAGATAATGTGCGAGACCATGTGATCCAGAAGTGCACAAAAAGGAGCAACATACTATGATGAACACTGTTTGATGAAGAGCCGTGTGCTCGAAACGTTACACACCTTGTATCAGCCTTTTTAATTTAAGAAATTGCCTTTTTTGGGGCTTTGGTGTTGCTGCCTTTTTGGTTATATATATTACAGAAAAGAAATGTAAGTTTGAAAGTTAAAACAATGAATGTACACATTCATTACTTTCAATGTTTCCTCTTTGAATTTAATTTCAAATTTCTACTTATTGGTTATTTCCAAATGTGCTGACTATTTCACAATTTATTTTCCTGTCTCTCTGACCTAAAGGTGCATTCCCACTTAACCAGCAGACTCAGACTCCACAGCAGTTTGGTCAATCAACCCAGCAGGTCCAACCACAAACTCAACCCCTTGCCAACGCCAAACTCCAGAGCTTCTCCAACACCGCCAATCCCAGCATGCCTGCACTCAATGTGAAGCCCACTAACCAATCCGCTGTCACCCCACAGCAGGCGGGAGCTACCTCCAACCCCCCGTCCTCCTCACCCACTCCCTCGCTCCCTCTCTCCCAGCTTCTCCTTTCTCAATCTGGCTTGTGCCAAACTCGAGGTGTACCAGCTCCTACAGCCACCGTTACCCACATCCTGGTACCCACCTCTAATGTCCCCACATCTACTCAAGGTTATCCACTGGGAACGGTGGCAACCAAATCCAACATGACTGCACAGACATTGGTGGTGCAGCCACTTCAGCAAACAGGGGCAAATCTGAGCACGGAAAAGCTGGCTCATGGAACAGGGCATGTGCCAATTCAACCTAAAACAGCTCAGGGGCATCGGTTACCAGTGCAGATGTCCCCTCGCCACCCACCTCCCATTCTCCCAGCACCACCCAACAACGGCCAGGCCACAGCAGGCCATCACCCTCCCCATGTCCCAGTTCAGCTGGTTGGAGCAAGGCAGAGCACTTTGGGAAACTCACAAGCTTTAGCGTTGGCCCAGGCTCGAACCTGTTGCTCCCAGCAGGATGGAACAGCTGCCGTGCCAGTCAATAACCCGGGTAATGTTGTTACCATGGTTACTGCTGCGGATACAAGTGGAGCTGGCGTGTGCCCTAAAACAGCCCAAAGTGCCCTCCCTATCTCTCAGATGCAGACCAATCAGGGTGCAGTATTGAGTCAGGGTAATCCCGCTTCAGTCACACACTCCATGGATGGACAGAATAACTCTGGAGACTCTGTGTTTGTTCAGTCTTCACAAGCTCAGGTTAGTGGGTAGTGGATAGTGGGTGAACTCCGATTCCTCATTTACGTTGTCTATTGTGAGACTCATGCACTTATTTTTATCTTGTAGATAAAGCCTGCTATTGGTCCATTAAAAAGGAAGTCAGAGTCAGATTTGACCCATGAGAATTTGAATGAGCCAATCAGTGGAAGTCCGTCACTGCAAGACTCCGCCCCTCCTCTGTCACCTGCTCCTTCACTGGATACAGGTCAGCCTTTTGTTGTGAAAGTTTGACTGTTAAATGGTCCATTAAATGGCATAATATTTTCGGGTGATAACTTTTCTGTGGTGAAAAATTCCAATAGTATCTATATGCAGCCTTTATGATGCAAGCTGAGATTGCATCACTCAGCGATGCAATGTCAGACACAATGTACTTAAATGAAGCGAGTGACTTCACTGCCACGCACAAAAACTTTGCGTACGGCAGGTTTCACTCTCACGTTTGAATTTAATAACGATGAAATTAACGTGAGTGTGCGTTGGTCCGCTTCATATTCATGTCTGGCGTACATGTTTTACTTGTGTTTGTTTGTTTTATTTCCATATGGCGACTTCTACACACTACAAAGTATCGCACCACACATGTGAAAAACATTGCTATTAAACATGCGATGGGTGACTTCTTGGTGAGTGATGTATTTAAAGATATTACTCCAGCTAAGTTTTTTTACTTTATTTTACTTAGCGTAAATATTTAGCTGCATATCAGGAGACCGCGGTTATCCATTAAAGACGTGGCTTTTAACCCCTTTCAACAACCCACAAACTGACCAAGAGTGCAGATGATGCCCATTCTTGCACTCGGTTAGTTGTAGAGCAGGCGATTGGGCAGCTGAAATGCCAGCGGCATTGCCTTGATAAGGGGTGCTGCTATATACCGCCCTAGCAAAGTGTTCCTCAAATACATCTGTGTCTCCCACAGACACGCATACTACTCTAGACAGTAAAGTGTCGCCCACAAATGAGGCAACTCTGTCCTCAAAGGGTGTTAGTTCAGCATCCCCTGTTTCCCCGCCTGTTCGGTCCACACTTTGACGGTGCGCTGCTGTTCTTCTCTTAACCTGCACCTTTACACTGGACCATTTCTATTTTAATTCACTCACAGTGCGACGTTCAGACCCCACTGCATTAACCGTATCAGCTAAACTCTCCACTCTTTTTTTTTTTTCTTTTGTTATTAATTCAGGAGGACAAACTTGCAAATAACACAGTTTTTCTCCGGTCTACCTCCGATAGGAGCACCTCCAATTCACATTCTATGAAGTTTCTCTTTTTGCTTGCTTTTGCCATTGCTTTTTTCGTTTGGTTTTGCCAAAGTGGAGTCATTACCATATTTATAAGGGGGTTTTGCGCTTGTGCACTTGCGCTCAGTTTCACGTTAATTCGGATGTACAACGAGAATATGCGTGGGATTCCACGTACGCAGTGTTTTAGACATCTAATTTTTTTACTGCGTATGCACATTTGCAACTTTGTCCGTACGCAATGTTTTAGTATAAATTCAACGCAAGTCTTTGTACATATAGAGCATAAAGTTCATCTTAATAAACAATTTGCAATAATAACAATGTAAATTTTAAAAGTGTATTTTTGTTTGCATTATGTAATTTTTGGTTTAAATATTTTATTAATAGACATTTTAGCAGACCTTAACTTGTAAATACATAAATTAGATACATAAATTACCAATTAGACAATAAAAAAGAAAAGAAACAAGCAAAAAAACTACCAACAGTCATAAAATTACTAATTAAACAAAAAAAATAAACATGCATTCCCCCTACCACCTGTGCACCAGTGCTGTCCAGTGGTAAAAGTAGGTACTAAAAGAATAGTAAACATATTATTCATAAGTTTGTAGAAAGGAGATAAAAAGGAACCAAATTATTTTAAATAACAAAATCTTGTCTATTAGGGTATACCATTTTTTTCCAGATGTAATGTACTAGTTGACTCTGTCAGCCATAATTTAAGAGTTGGAACTTATTTTTTTTCTTCCAAAACAAAAGGATTTTTTTTGTCAGAGATTAACCCATGTAAACAAGCTGTTGTTGAACCCATGCAAGTCTCAAAAATTCTTTAGAAACTCCAAATATAATTAATATAGGATCTGGTTTAATAGGAATGTCTAATGTATCTGAAAAAACTTGGAATATTTTGTTGCAGAAACTCTGTAATTTGGGACACACAACATAGGAACGAGACCAATTGGAATCTAAAAACTGACATTTGTCACACAATGGCGACACTGGTGGAAATATTTTATTCAATGTACACTTGGAATAGTGAAGCCTATGAAGCACCTTAAACTAAATGAGACAATGTCCTGCGTTAATGGAACATCTGTGAACCAGTTCAAGACTTTGTAACCAAATTTCTTTTTTTCATAATGTAATTTTTATTTAATATAATATTTACTGTTTTTTGTATTGTTTATTTGTATTAATATGTAATATAGTTAATGTTTTGCTTGTCTTCACCTTTCTTTTTTTTTTGTTCTATTTCTTATTTTAGTCCCAGAGATAGCGTTCTCCTCTCCTCCTACCTTGTCCCTCTCTCTCCCTCTTCCTCTCCCTCGTGGAGCAGGACAGGGCGATCGAGCACCTGTCCCACAGGCTGTGGTCAAACCTCAGGTTCTCACTCACCTCATCGAGGGCTTTGTCATCCAGGAGGGAGCTGAACCTTTCCCAGTGAGTCCTTCTAGTCTAGTATGTCTAGTGCAGTGTTTCTCAACCACATTCCTGGAGGACCACCAACACTGCATGTTATTGATGTCTCCTTTGTCTGTCACACCCCTTACAGGTCATTCAGTCTCTGCTAATGAGCTGATGATCTTAATCATGTGTGTTTGGTTAAGGAGACTTGACATGGAAAATGTGCTGAGCTGTTGGTCCACTTGGTACGTGGTTGAGAAACACTGAGCTAGTGTTTCATAGAAAGGTAGACTGTGTTTCCAAAAATAAAGTTAATCCCGAATTAAACGTTCATTAAATAGTGAACTGATTATTTTATGATTGACAGGTGACCGGGCCCCTGAAAGAACTTTCTGGTGCTGTTCCGCCAATCCTACATCCAGAGGACATCCGCTCTGATAGTGAGTGTTTGTATCATGAAGATTTATGGAAAAACGTTTCCTATAGTCTAAGTGGTTCTTTTCTCTCTCCATATTCACATGTGTGTCTGTCATTTACAGAGTTAAAGTGTGAATACTGTCTTAATTTTGCACCAGCCAGCCAGTTCAGAAGATCTAAGCGCTTCTGCACCAATAGCTGTGCAAAGAGGTGAGCCCAAAATCAGCGTTGATAAATTTGTCAAATGTTTATGAAATATGTACGTATTTTCTGGTAGATAATATTACATGATGATATCTTGTACAGAATTACATTACTGAAAGCAGAAAAAACACAGAATTTACATTGGTGTGTATCAGGAGTCACCTTCCTGCAGATTTCAGTTGCCTCTGGTGTATGCAGTAGATGTGGATATACCAAAACAATATGACAAATTAAGAATGAACCTGAATGATTATGTTGTGTCTTGTTTTTGTTTCTTGCATCTGAATCCATTTTTTTAAGGTACAATGTGAGCTGCAGAAACCACTTACGGGCTAGTAGGGGTCTTGAGGGTGCAGAACGGCCAGCAGGGGGCGCTGAGGTCCAGGATGTTATTGCCAGACGCCGGGCTCCTCGCAGAAGCAGCTCTGAGATCGCCTGTGCTAAAATAGCAGGAAGGCACCTTCCTGTGAAGGTGAGATGATGGACATTGATAATCAAATTATTATTTTGTGTACCTTACCGGTCTGCGGTTGGCCAGATTTTTGAAAAATATAAAATTAAAAACTAAATGATGTTCTTATTCATCAAAAATCCATAAATACATGCATCATGGTTTCTATGAAAGTATTTGGCAGCCCAAATGTTTTCAGCATTTTAATAAGAATGTTTTGTAAACACCTGATTGTATTTTAAGATTATTTTGAAGAATTCTGTGGCATATGTTTAATGGCTTCTGAAAATTCAGCTTTGTCGTCATATCAATAAATTATATCTATATTTCTATATATATTATATATATATATTACAAATGCAAATAACAGCACTAGGACAGCCTCTTCACCCTTGTGTATTACTCCACCCACATACAGCAACAACCAGAGGACACTACAGTTTGACAAATTTTGCTGCTGTTGGGCAACATAATGCATTTTTAAGATTTTTAGATTGGATGTTAGCAGACCAAAGAAAGTGACTGTTGGCGTTCTGCCACAAGATGGCAACAGTGACCGCATAATTAGTGTTTAGGGGAGAAAAACAGCATTTTCTCAGCGTAAACCTTAGAACAAATCATTATAAATCAGGTAAGTAAAATTCTAAGTTGATCTCTCTCTTTTGTATTTTGTAGTGCTGTATTTATACCACAGAAACTCGTAGCGTTTGCGCTGTTTTAGCTTTTTTTTTCGATTGCAACAGAGAAATACTGGAAAATCTCTGTAGATTGATGGCAGTTCAAGCTGTCCAGCCTTATAATCTTAAAATGTGAGGTAAAATCACCTGTTTTGTCATCACTTTAGATTTTATGCTGGAGAATCCTTCAAGTACTAGCTCTAAAGTGACGTTGGTGAAGTAGCAACGATTTCTGCTGTTTTGACATCAGCTGCAGATAGGTTTGAATGGTGGAAGAAAGTTCCTTGTACAAAAAGGTTTTTGAGAGTCTGTTTGATCTTCTTCTTTATACACATGATTGTGCCGTCAAACTAATGTACAAACGCAATATGACACTCATACCAGTGCGATATGGCTATATATCGTCATTGGTGGGACACTAAGGCACTCGGTCTGTGGCCTCGAGCCAACTCATGCCTCCCACCCGTACCGATATACAGCTGTATAGCACTGCTATGAGTGTGATATATATATATATATATATATATATATATATATATATATATATATATATATATATATATATATATATATATATATATATATATATATAAATTTATATATATAAATTTATTTATTTTTTTATTGATGCTTATTAGTCAGAGAGATACAGTATCAAAAAAAACTGTCAGTAAGACATCATTTGTTCCAATCTACTAGCAGAAAACAAAATTAGTGGACATTTTTTTCCTCTCTAAATAAACATAGTACAATTACAAATTCTAGCTTCAGACCGATATTTAGAACAGAAACACAAATAAATAAAATAGATAAATAAAATAACATTATAAAGAAAACTGACACACATTGGGCTGTAGTAGCAATTCAGATAATCATGTAAATACAAATATGCAAAAGGTACAGGAGTAAAAGAATCAAAAACATCAATTATATATTTAAAATAATAATAATGAACATTTCTCTTATTTGCTGAATGTGAGTTGTGAGACAACAATCTCCTGCTTAACAAAAAAAAATGTAAAATCTCAATCTAAAAAAAATCTTAGCAGTTTTAAACTGCAGAGCAGATATGGGAGTCGTCCAAATGAAACAAAAAGTAAACATTTAAATAATTGTGTAATATTTCAGAATACACTGAGTAAGTGTACTTGTTTATATTGTTTCTTCTTTCACAGTGTCATTCAGAATCCAGTCGTTCTGATGATATCTCCAGCTGTGAGGGCGAGGAAGAAGAAGACTTCTTGTCCCTTTCCCCCAGCTCCACCTTCTCATGCCCGAGACCGACCCACTGTGGCCCTCAGCTGGATGACACCGCCCCCGGTGGACTCCCAGTGGACGAAAACCACTTCCTGTCTGGCAACCCTGCTGACTGGAGTGTGCAGGAAGTGTGTCAGTTTATTTCATCTCTTCAAGGTCAGTATTATACTAGCGAATGCTTAATATTTTTCCTTATACAGTGATCCCTCATTATTCGCTGGAGTTACATTCTAAAAATATCCCGCAATCGGCGAAATCTGCAAAGTAGTCCGCTTTTTATTTTGTCAATTATTATAGATGTTTTAAGGCTGTAATCCCCCTTACTACACACTTTATAGACTTTTCTCAGACATGCATTAACATTTTCACACTTTTCTCTCGTTTAAACACTCTCAAAGTTCAAACCTTCGTAGAAAAATAAGTCCAGTATTATAAATCAACCAAAGATCAAAACCATTTGATCTTCATTTATTTCGTAATATCGCCCTATAGCCACGTAACTTCTACCTTCCTTTAGCATGTCCAGAAGTCCAGCTTTTTGTGCGATGGTTGGCGTCTTCCGTTGCCTTTTGGGTGCTACCGCAGGTGCCTTTGATGGTGCAGAACGTTTCGTCGACATTTGGGGGAGAAAACTAGCAAACATACAGTACAGCACAGCACTTCAGAGTCACACTGCTAGCATCGAAGATTTATGTAAACTTGTCAAGCTGAACATATTCTGTACTGTACAAGAGTACATGCACGGAGGAGATTGATTGACAGTTGCCTACAGCCAATCAGGATGCAGAGCACATTGAGCTGTAGAAAAAAAGCATGTCAAATTGCATGAAAAAAATCTGTGAAAAGTGAACCGCATTCTAGCGAGGGACCACTGTACTGACAATTTTTTCATATTATTCTCCATTTCTGGTATCACTCATCAGGTTGTGAGGACCTGTCATCCCAGTTCCTGTCACAGGAGATCGATGGGCAGGCACTGATGCTGCTCAAGGAAGAGCATCTCATGTCCACCATGAACATCAAACTCGGACCTGCTCTCAAAATCTGCGCTTCTATCAACAGCCTAAAGGATTGAACAGATGGCGGAGCTTCATATTTCCATCACCAGCCTGAGAAACTGAAACCTTTGGAGTTGAATCCAAAGATTGACCTAGAGATGAATCAAAATCCACATGAAAGAATGACATCCGATGCCTTATTAAAAGCAGATTATTTAGTTTTTTTGTTTTGATGTGAAAGCCTGGAGTAATCGTTTTATTTTTTTGACCATTTGCGAGATTGAAGCTAACTGAATCTTACGTAAATCTGTCCTGCTTGCAAACAGTTCAAGAAAAAATAACTAAAAAAACAGCATAAAGATGATTATGTAATCCTTAAAGGACTCAATCAACAGAATACATCTCGATCTTAAATTTTGAATGTTACATGTATAATATCCGGGAGGTGCTTGAATGAGCATGAGTCTTGCGTCAGTTGACTAAATTTGTAGTCTTTATCTCTGTATGTTTGTGTCCTGTTGTCTTATACAATAATAATCAAAGTATGACTCGATAATGACATTATAGACAGTAATCAATGTTATTCCTGTAGTGCTTTTGACTATCAAAGTCAACAAAAAAAAAGTGAATAAGTTGCCTTTTTAATAATAACTATGATGCCTGAGACGGTTCTTTCTCTAGGGCTTCCCCAAGCTTCATTTCACCACGTTTGTTAAACAGAAAACGGTTATTTTTGGTTTGTCAGCACTTGACTAACAGGTTAATAGTTGTCTTCAGTGTGCCATTTAGGACTTTAACACAATTAGATTCCCATACTCTAAAACAGGGGTCACCAATCTCGGTCCTGGAGGGCCGGTGTCCCTGCAGGGTTTAGCTCCAACTTGCCTCAACACACCTGGCTGGGTGTTTCAAGTATACCTAGTAAGACATTGATTAGCTCATTCAGGTGTGTTTGATTAGGGTTTGAGCTCAAATCTGCAGGACACTGGCTCTCCAGGAACAAGTTTGGCGACCCTTGCTCTAAAATAACCAGTCTGAATATTGCGTCTACGCTCACATAAATTGTAATTTCAGTCATTAGTGATCTACTACAGCTTTCTTTGTTTTACATTTTTTTATTGGTTCAGAGACTGGGAGAGATGGCAAATGTGTAGTTTCTTCACTATACAGTATTACTGAATGGAAGTAGCTTTTATTTCTTAATCACAGACTGAAGGAGTGATTGGATAACTGATCCAAGAACAACAAATTGCTTTTTTTCTACAGTAGATGATTGTAGGACATGTTTCATTTGTATTAAAGAAGTAGTGTCATTCTTTTTGGGTACAATTTACCAGCTTCATAGAAGAGTATTAGTAGCTTTACCTGAGAGCCTTACAGCAGCGGAGAGCAGGTATAATGAGGTGTGTGAATGGGAATGAGAAAGAGCCAATGAGAAAGCTGTGCTTGTGCTCTAAACATATGGTTCCTTTGTGTGCATAAGTATGAATAAAGGTGCTGTGATATTCATATCCTGTCTGTCAAGTCTTTACTGCTCAGCCTGTTAAGAGATTGTCAGTGAATAATCATAATAAATTTTTAAAAATCTGTAATTTAAGTGCTGATTTTTATCAACCATGTATCATCCCTGTGTATCAGTGAACACAGTGGTACAGATGAGAAACCGATTTCTCCCAATTACATTTTGTGAAATCTACACTGTAAAATGACTACAAATGTTTGTTACTTTAACTTATTTGAATATGTTAATAAGTTTTACTTAATATTTTAAGTCAGTTGTAAAGATTAAGGTAAGTTGAGAGATGACTACACTCATTTCATTTGATTCAGCTAAACAATTTAAAGAGCACCTCTTTTACCGCTTTTACAAGATGTAAGACAAGCATTGGTGTCTCCAGAATGTGTCTGTAAAGATTCAGCTCAAAATACCCATCAGATTATTTATAATGGCCTACAGAATCTTCCCATTTTGGTGTCTGACTACAGTGTAGCTGTTTTTGTAGCCTGTGGCTTTAAATCCAAATGAGCTGCGTCTCCCCGCCTGCCGCACATGTGCCGGTTTTCATCGTGCCTTTCGTCAGATAAACAACGCAGTGATGGAGACAGACACGGACAAGCTCATTAGTCAAAAATACTAAGTAAGTTTATTTCATGTATTTGTGGTGAAGTTTATTCAAGTCCTTTTGAAGCAATGAGTCACACACAAATGCTGTTTGCAGTACACACACACACACACACACACACACACACTTATTAGTGTTTACTGATATTATGCGGTCATGGTGATTTATAGTGGTTAAGAATTACATAGGCGATTTACTCTCTTTATTACAAACATGCTCTGTTTTAAACTTATTTGCAAAAAATGTTCTGTGGACATGTGTATACATGTTGTTATTATAGAAACATGGCATTTGTCAATCAATTTGGTGGGCAGGGAAAAGCGCACCCCTAACACCCCATTTACAAGTGGTGTCAGCATCAACGTGTCATTGCTTGTAATGTATTACTACATTGTTTTTAAAAGACTCAACACTTTACTGATATAATGTACAACTAAGCACATGTGGTCAGAACACAATCGAGTCGCAGGCAATGAAGTATTAAGCGTTTCTCAGGAAGAAAAGCCTGTCTAAGCAAAATGCTAGCAGGCTAGCTCCACTGATGCTTCACCTCTTTGCCTTTATTTGGTCACCCCCAGTGTGTGCGATGACGCCCGAACAAAATGGCGACTGAATTTTCGCTCTTCAGAAACCTATGGGTGACGTCACAGATACTACGTCTTGATCTTTTACAGTCGATGGGTTGGCCTTAAAATCACTGGAAATGTTAACGTCAGGAAATTTAAAAAAAGAGACTTGTGTTTCTATCACTTCAATATGATTGTGGACGCACTATACATACACACAATTCTGTCCTTAGAGATCTTCATCATAGGTGCCCCTTAAGTAAGGTCTTTAAACTGAAAGGAACCATGCAGATGCTATAACAATCTATCGATAAACAGCTTTCTGCTCCGCTGAGCCAAAAAGAAATGTAAAGGGGACTGAGACGACCATGTACAGTTTGCTGAACTAATCACAATATATTTTAATCCTAAACAACCCATATAATCATCCAAGTTTACATCCAGGCTGTGCCTATATGAGAAGGTGTTGATTTTTTTTACGGCCTATTGAGTTGATGCAGACATGTGCATCAGTCTGTTCCTGAAGATGGGATCAGATTATTGCACGCGCTATACATTCACATGTCACATCAATAATATTTTAGGATCTTCGAGAGCAGCCAGCCCTGGGCCCGTCACATGCCAGGGCCATATGCACTTAGTCACCCTTTTCCACCCACTTGTGATGCCTCTTCCCATAGGTAGACTTAATACTTAAGACTTAAAGATTAAATCAAGTGATCATTCACTTAACTGAAAAACATTGATTCAACCAGAAAGAAAGTATCATGTTTCTTGGAGACGAAGCGATTTCATTCGTGGATCAAAATAGATCAAATGACTGCTAATAATTAGTTTGGTTCATGTTTATTTCTGTAGCGCCTTTACAGTGTAGATTGTGTCAAAGTAGCTTCACATAGAAGTTCAAGTAAATTGAAACAGTGTCAGTCCAGACTGACTTATCTGTCACTGGGGTCTTTCAGGAATCAGTCTCATGCTCTCCGCTCCTCCATGACTGCCACAGCATCAGCTCAGAATATGACGTGGTCCAGGATTATGTGATTATATTGTGTCCAGTATGGTGTAGTTAGTTACAAAGTAAATAGTTACTGTGATTAAATCACATTTCCACTGAAAGTAAAGGGATACTTCTCATTTTTTTATACTTGTAACATACTGTAAATAAAATCAACAGTTCTGTATAAATGAATTAAGAGCAGATAATATATAATAATTTGCAGAATAATTCTATTTTTCAAGTAAAGAACATTTAGCAAGCAAGACAATTGCATATATACATTAGTCAACATTCAAAGTGAATCAAAAGTGTTTTTCAAAATTGTCATATAGGACAGGGATAGGTGTTGTTCAGTAGTTTTACGACAACTTCGATAAAAGGTGATGATCCTCTTCATATGTTGACTACTGTATGCTTAAGAAAATAAAACCAATTGTGAAATTAGTTCATGACAATGTAGTGTATAAATACAGAGAAGCTTTTTTTTTAATGTTACCTCAAATAAAGATGGTTTTATTTGTCCGACAACTGCACATGCTTAAGACACAAGTAAATGTTTTAGAAATGTTTGTATGTTTAACATATTTTTTGATACATATATTGTTTGGAATTTAAGTGCGGTTTATTTATAAACTAATTTCGTGAGGAGCACTTGCTCATGATTGATCACGGCTGGTCCCACATCAGCTAACACATGATGCACCAATCCTAACTCACTATAAATAACCATAAAGTTATATAAACAAAGTCACTACAAATAAAGTTTTTCATCTTAGTCATCTTCGTCTTGAAGAATCCCCTATTCCACCCCTACTCCTCTTCCCTTTTCCAGATACGGTGGCACGGAGGCCCAGTGGTTAGCACTGTTGCCTCAAAGCATGAATGTCTCTGGTTTGAGTCCTGACCAGGCCAGTCAGCGAGTCTGCATGTTCTCCCCATGCTTGTGTGGGTTTTCCCCAAGTTCCTTGTTTTCCTCCCACCGTCCAAAGACATGCAACATAAATAAATTGACTAATGCAAAGTGGCATCATAGACAAACTCTTTGTGAGCTATTTCTCATAGCAATTCCTAACTCATTAACCATAACAAGCAGAGGAGTTTTCAAGGCCTACCTGAGTTCAAACTCCCCTCTTGCCCTTAAAATGGGAGGAAGCCTCGGGCTCGAGGATCTTCTGAGCTCACGGCTCTCTCCTGAGGCAGCATGCCAAACATGTTTTAATATCAATCATCAGCTAACTGTGAACTCTTGAAATGTTATTATTTAAACAAAACTAAACTTTCCCCCACAAGTCCAAAGATATGCGTCATAGGTGAATTGGGTAAGCTAAATTGGCCATGGTGTATGTGTGTGAATGAGTGTGTATAGATGTTTCCCAGTGTTGGGTTGCAGCTGGAAGGGCATCCGCTGTGTAAAACATAAACTGGATACGTTGGTGGTTTTTCCGCTGTGGCGACCCCTGATTAATAAAGGGACTAAGCTGAAAAGAAAATGAATGAATAAATAGAAATATCTGCCATATGAGATAAAATAAGGCTGAATTATTGCTACTGTTACTATTTATTACCTGAAAAAATAGATCTCAATTTTACTTAAAAAATCTTTTATTTTCCACAGCTTTAAGTTAAATTTTACAGTACAATAAAATTTGATCATATAAATAAAATCACTGGATTTGGCAACATTGCAATTTCAATGCATTTTAAAGAAAGAATATCTGTAAACACTTTAAAATTTGCATTTCATATGTTAAAGTTTTTTTTAATATAAGTGTGCCTGGTTAGTACTCTTTAGGAGGCACTGGAAATCCACAGCTTAAAACCACAAGCACAAAAGAGGCTTTTCATAAACAGCGTCCACCCAGTTTTTCAGCAGTGTCGGTTCCAGAAGTATTTTTCCCATTCATTTTCCATAAAGATTTTAAACAAAGTCATATAAGCCATTAAATAAACAAACCATGAGCCTAACATTTGCTTTAAACAAATTCAGACAAGCACTGTGTACTTATCAGGAGGTGCTAAATATGTGTTTTGGTGCAACCCTCTCATTCTGTGAACAGCATCATGCAATGTGATTTTTCAACACAATGTCAGCATTTAAACACATTGTGTATTAATGTGAACAGATCATTTCAACAAGAGCATACAATCATATATCATGTAGCAGCCTCACAACAACTTTTACTTCAAGATTGCTATCCTTATTAAAAAACTGTGTAGCTGTTGGATTCTCCATATCCAGCCTCCTTCAGATACTGTTGAATATTGATTGGCTCTGGCACACGGAGAACACTGCTGTCACTGGCGCTCTTCTCTCCTGATTGGAGTTTACGCCTGACTTCAGCCAATGAGGGCCGATCTTGCTCCTTCCAGTGACAGCAGGACTTGATAATTGAGTAACTAGAAAAAAAAACAAGTAAATGAAAATACAATAAACATTTTTTTATATAATCGTGTCAGATAAATGGCTGTAACTGTGCATTTACAGTGAGTTGGAGCAGTTGTTGGGTTTTCTTATTGGTTTCACTCTCTGATGATGCTGTAGAAGTTCTTTAACAGGGATTTCAGCAAAAGGAACTTCACCTGAAATAGGTTGAAACAAAAGGATATACAAAAAATGTGAAACAAAGTTAAATTTGTTAATCATTGTGAGTAACTTCTCAAAAGTGCCAAACTCACCAAGTGTCACCATTTCATACAGCAGCAGCCCAAAGGACCAACTACAAAGGAGAGCGAGAAATACAGATATTTGAGTTGAAAATGTTCACACTTAGTTGATGATTGATTATAAAGCTTGTTTGGCATGCTGTCCCGGGAGAGAACCCTGAGCTCATGAGATCCTCAAGCCTGGGGCTCTCTCCCAATTGCAGGGTTAAAGGGGAGTTTGAGCTCAGGTAGGTGTCGAGAACTCCCCTCTTATTTAGGGCTAATGACAATTAGGAATTGCTATTTAGAGATATACTACTGGTTAAGAGCTAAACTATAGTGCCAATTTAGATTGGCCAGTTCATTTATGTTGCATGTCTTTGGACTGTGGGAGGAAACCGGGGGAAACCCATGCAAGCATGGAGAAAACCTGTAAACCCAGCACAGAAACATCAACTGGCCTGTTAAGGACTTGAACCAGTGATGTTATTGCTTTGAGGCAACAGTTCTAACCGCTGGGCCGCTGTGCCGCCCTATAAAGGGAAAGGTGGAGGAGTAGGGATGGGAGGGGGGATTTTTCAAGGCGGAGATAACTGAAGTAAGAAACTCTGGTTATTTATAATGAGTTAAGAATCAACTGATTGGTGAATCATGTTTTGGCTAATGCAGGACCAGCCGTGATCAATCATAAGCACGTGTTCCTCTCGAAATTATTCTATAAATAAACTTCACAAAGTTTTCCTCATAATAGATATATTGTGTGCTTTACTTACATATCACTTTTTGGAGTAGAAGGTCTCTTGGTCAGTAGCTCAGGAGCTTGCCACTTTTTTCTTCCAGGATCTTCACTGTAATTAACATTTTCTGACGTCCTCGCGTACAAGTCATCCAAACCCCAGAGTTTTGCAGTACAAATCTTGCTGACCAGCACATTTCTAGCCTTTATGTTGCAGTGGTGAAGATCTTTGCCATGGAGAAAGTCCTACAGAGAAGAAGAATGAAAGGTGAGAAGATACGAAGCCCTAAAACTGAACAATGAGAGCATATGACACTATGGAGGATTACAATTTTTCAACCCTTGTGTGCAACTCATGATCAACAGTACAAATGACATATTTCCCAAAAGGAACGACCACGCACATTCAAGAATGCATGATTATGGTGTCAATGGGGCAAATCAGCCACAAACATAACAAAAGGCTAGTAAATTTAAACAGTACACAAAGGTTAAAGGGCTGCTACTAATGTTTATATTACCAGTTTAAAAAAGCATAGATTTGACTGTAAGAAAGTGGTGGTAAACTAGTGGAGCGCTTACCAGTGCTGAGGCTACATGGGAGGCCATGTTGAAGATTTTTTTCTCTGTCATTTGACACATGCCATCTGGTCCAACATTATCCTATTTGAAAAGATTTATTAATAAAAATTACTTGTACATTTTACAGCAAAATATTTATGCTTTTTTTTCTTCAAGACATTATGGTTAATCAAGTGATTTACTAATTAATTATTTGCAAAATTTACTAAGAATTAAAATTTTTAGACACTATTCGACACAATTATTTTGAGTACTCACAGTCAACTATGATTAAGCATGTTTGAATATGAATTCACTATACTTCAAAACATATACAGTTGAAGTCAGAATTATTAGCCCCCCTTTGAATTTTTTTTTCTTTTTCGAATATTTCCCAAATGATGTTTAACAGAGCAAGGAAATTTTTACAGTATGTCTGATAATATTTTTTTCTTCTTGAGAAAGTCTTATTTGCTTTACTTCGTCTAGATTAAAAGCAGTTTTAAATTTTTTAAAAACCCATTTTAAGGTCAAAATTATTAGCCCCTTTAAGCTACATTTTTTTCAATAGTCTACAGATCAAACCATCGTTTTACAATAGCTTGCCTAATTACCCTAACCTGCCTAGTTAACTTAATTAACCTAGTGAAGCCTTTAAATGTCACTTTAAGCTGTATAGAAGTGTCTTGAAAAATATATAGTAAAATATTCTGCACTGTCATCATAGCAAAGATAAAATAAATCAGTTATTAGAAATGAGTTATTAAAACTATTATGTTTAAAAATGTGCTGAAAAAATCTTCTCTCTGTTAAACAGAAATTGGGGGAAAAATAAATATGGGGGGCTAATAATTCAGGGGGGCTAATAATTCTGACTTCAACTGTATTTTACACTGCCATCAAACATAAACAACGGCTAAAGCCAACGTTAACATATGAAATAAACCAAACTTGTGTTAGTACACGCTCTACCAAATGGCAAATAAATTAGCAAGAAAGTAAGAAAGTATCAAGTTTATGTAGATGCGCAATGTTTGAGCTCAACAATATAAGATGTAAAAAGCATTTTAAAAGATAAGTTTACAACACGTGACATAAATAAGACTGAGCACAAATTAAGAATTTTATTGGCATAAATCAATAGCTTGTTTGTTGAATTTTTTAGATCTGTTTATTGCTATTTTGCATGTTCTAATTCGGATTGAGCATGTTGTTTTTCATTGACCAAAGCAACCGTTAAAGCACATATTCACACGTCAAAAAGACAACTTTTTATAAATTCTAACATTAGTTACACATCAATGCTTTGGAAACCAGAACATGCTAACTTATGAAAATGAGCTTCATAGTGGAAAATTTTTTGTTGTGGTCACGTAAAGTAAGAAAATCTGAGTAAAAATGAACATAAACCAACTAAAAAATGTGAAATCAGTCAGAGGGTGGTAAAGTCATGCTCAAACATGTTACATTCTATAGCTACGTGCGAGTACATGACAACCAAAACAGCAATAGCTACTGGCTTGGCTAGCATAATGCAGCATTTTGTTTGTGATTTTTATGTATCATTGAGAACGAGGGTGGTATTGACAACATACTGTAGTCTACTCATCTGTATGTAAAACTAAAAAAAAAAAAAGCAGTAGAAACAAGTAAATATAAATACAATACAAAACTGTCCAAAAACAAATGGTTATAAAGGTGCATTTGCTTTTCAGGGACACAAAGGTGTGTACTGTTGTCAAATAAACATTTACTTTTCTACTGCTTAAGAAACTGCTGCACTGAAACCTATAGTAAAATCTTTTACCTGTCTACATCTCCACAGAAATCCAAGCAGATCTCTGTTTTCCATCTCCTCAATAACAGTAATGAGAGGAGCCCGCAAGGATATCACTCCCAGCAGCTCCGGCAAGAAGGGATGAGGCCCTAACTGGGACAGGAAGGCCGCAAAGCCCAAGAATGACTGACTATCCTGATTACTGGCTGAATCTGAGGATGATATTTAAAAAAGGGTCAGTATACCTGGAATTCAAGATTTCGGTTAGACATTATGTGTAAGTTAAAAAAAACCTCATAGGCACCTTTAAGCACACGCAGCACCACATTTCTGTTTTCCATACGAGCCCTATAGAGCGAGATGGGGCTGTCTGACTTCAGTGAGTATGAAGCTGGGAGAGGAGCCACTCCGTTAAAGTTCTCTGGCAGTCGCTGACGTGGAAGTTCTCGTGGCTTTGCAAAGGCTGAAGCTGTGGCGCCAAACATGCCATCAGTAAAGGCAACATTGTTGGCATGATCAAGCCTGGCTGGCATTGGAGGGTTGAATGTCATGTAAGTTGTAGTGTCCAGTGCTATGGGCTCCCCTTCCAAAGCATTCAGACCCAGAGGAGCTACACAGACAGAACCAGAAAGAGGGTGAGAGACTGATTAGGTGGGGATTAGGCATGGGACGATAACCGTTTTCAAGGTATACCGGGGTTTGAAAAAGTCAAGGTTTTAAAACCGTCAAAATTTTTTGCAATACCGTTCCTAAGGTATGTGTACGATTTTTTATTTACATTGTTTTAATTTATTTTTTTTAGGACAAAAAGTATCTCCAGCAGAAACGATATCCAAAGACATAATTTTTAATTGTAAAAAAAAAAAAAAGAAAACAGCAGAGGTCAATAATTTATTTGAAGGATTTAGCCTGACATGTTTACTGTTCCAAAATATTTTAAACATTTCTTTAAAATAAAATATATTTTTTTCAATCTGGGGTCGCCACAGCGGAATGAACCACCAACCTATCCAGCATATGTTTTAAGCAGCCCTTCTAGCTGCAACCCATCACCAGTAAACATAATTATATACAATATATGCCAAATCTTAATTGATCACAGCTAATGATGAGTATTGATGTTTAATTATATTTTGAGTAGAACCATCACAAATAATTACATTTAAATTTATTGGTGGATACAAAAGTACCGTAATAAAACTGATGGAGTCAAAATTCCTTGTTAATCTTACTTGAGTAATAGTGTAAAAGCTACAAAAGTATGCTGTCTGATCATGTATGTAGCCTATGTAAGTATTACAAGTAGGCCTACCAGTTTCTAATTAAGATTAAAATATGGGCATGTCAATATTTTACTATTTGACTATTTCATACAGCTCCCATTTTTTACATCAGTTTTAGCTTTCGAACAACTGATCGTGGTGGCTCAATGGTTAGCACTGTTGCCTCACAGCAAGAAGGTCGCTGGTTTGAGTTGGACCAGTTTGCATTACGAAGTTTTCATGTTTTTCCAATTATTTGTGTGGGTTTCCTCCGGGTTCTCCGGTGTCCCCCCATAGTCCAAGGAGATATAAGTGACTTGGTTAAACAAAATTGTATGTGTGTGATTATAGTGTATGTGTGTTAATGTGAGAGTGTATGGTTGTATCCTAGTGATAGGTTGTGGTCGGAAAGGCATCTGCTGCTTAAAACATATGTTGGATAAGTTGGCAGTTCATTCCGCTGTGGCGACCCCTGATAAATAAGGGACTAAGCAGAATGGAAAATGAATGAATGATAGTCGTGCCTATGATTTTAAATTTACAGTTGAAAAAAATTCAATTCAATATAAATGTACTTTTTGCGCCTTCAATAGCGAACGCAAATTAATCAATGGTAACCCTTTATTTTGATAGTCCATTTGAGTATTAGTAGACTGTATGCTAAATATCTGTTGATACTGCTGCTAAACAGACATTTAACTGACTATAAGAAACTTTGCAAGTACATGTCAACTTACACTAACCCTAACCACAACCTGACAGTACACTTATAATCTAATGAGAATTAATTGGCTTGAAGATGCAATGTAACTTAAATTCAACAAACAGACCATCAAAATAAAGTACCATCAGAATATATTCGTTTCCCATATATAGAGTGGTCGCAACGACAATTTTTACCATAGTCAGATATCGATGCTTTTGGGAAATGAAGCGTAGTGCGATTTGCGAACCAATTTAACAGAAAAAGTCTCATTAATTGAACACTTGAATTTGTTAATTTCTAATGAGATATGGTTGGATTTTATGAGATATACAAGAGTAAAAAGGTACAGTCATGTGGAGTGTCAATTCCTGAAGCTTGTTAAAATAGATGGGATCAGATTATCACACACATCTAAGGAGCGTGCTGCTATACACTCAATGCCACAAGAGTAATATTTCAGAATCTTCGAGAGCAGCCACTCAAGGGCCCCTCACATGCCAGGGCCCTTGGCACTCAGTCATCTTTTTCTGCCCACTTATGACACCCCTGTCTGTGAGTGATTGGGTTACACTCTCTTACTTATAGGACTATAACTTCTGAAGGTCACCAATAAATAAAAAAACAAAATAACATTTGATTATTATACTTCTGGAGTTTGCATGTTCTCCCTGTGTTCTTGTGGGTTTCCTCCGGGTGCTCCGGTTTCCCCCACAAGTCCAAAGACATGTGGTACAGGTGAATTAAATAAGCTAAATTGTCCATAGTGTATGTGTGTGCATGAGAGTGTATGGATGTTTCTCAATGATGGGTTGCAGCTGGAAGGGCATCTGCTACGTAAAACATATGCTGGATAGGTTGGCGGTTCATTCCGCTGTGGGGACGCCTGATTAATAAAGGGACTAAGCCGAAGGAAAATGAATGAATGAATGAATATTATACTTTTTTTATATACTCACCATCAATGCCTTGCAGGTTTCTCCTTGTCCTGGATGCTCGACTGGAAGCAGGTTGCAGGCGATCCACCTTCTCTGGACAGAACCTCAGCAGCATAATAAACAGCAGCGTGACCAAGAACATCATGAAGAAGATCACCGGTACGATGATCACCTCTTGTTCATACACACGGATTTCTGGGGTCAAGGAATAAAAGGGACATGTTTAAATGACAACTTTGATAATGTAGTTGTGTGATGGTGACGATTCCATTATTCAATCTCACAGGCATGATCTACTCACCACACAGTGCATCTCCAGTCTCACATTCAGAATGTGCAGCGCTGGAAGTGGCCGCCATCCTGCGCGAATACCAAATGAAAATTTAAAAGGTTAGAGGTGCTTTTTAATAATCTACTTGTTATTTGTTGACCAACGTGTAAGTGGATTTCCAGATGCAGAGATCACTGAAGCTAAAATAATCCTCTCTCTCTCATAATGTCAGTATGAAATATTATGAGTTGAATTCGGGGTCAGTGAAACATGATCTTTGTTATCAACATGAAAAGACTTTGGCAGCTGAGACATCTTTCATAGTGTCCTTTCCAGGAACTTTCCAGAGAGATTTTTTCCTGTAAGGGCCACAGTCAGAATAAGGGAAACAAAATACTGATCCATTTGAGTATTAGTAGACTGTCTGCTTAATATATGTGGATACTACTGCTAACCAGACGTTTAACTGACTATAAGAAACTTTGCAAGTACAAGTCAACTTACACTAACCCTAACCTCAACCCAACAGTCTACTTATAATCTACTGAGATCTTATAATCTAATAATTAGTCAGCATGTAAATGCAATGTAACTTAAACTCAACAAATGGACTATTAAAATAAAGTGTGACCCATTTTATTTGTAATGTAATGATCACAGACAGAATAAGGGGGGCAAATACTGGAGTTTGTTTTCTGTATGGACCACAGACAGAATAAAGCGGGAAAACTAGGAAATACATGCATGTACATATTTACTGTACATGTAAGTAAAAACTGTGGATCTCACACTGACGATGGTGTCTTATATTCTCAAATACACACTGTTTGTGCAATATGAGAAGACCTCCTTTGTGAGCAAACAGCTGAACACACCCAATCTTTGTAAATGTCAGTCCAATAGTACATTTGCCGGGTTGTGTTTGAGTGTTATCATGGCTCTGTGAGATGCCACTTGATTAGTGTTTTTACTCTTCCATGGCTAAATGTGTTTTCAGAATGTAAATTGAGGGCAGAGTTTAAGCTCTGTCTCTGACACAAACACGGAACTGCTTTTTTATTTGGATTTTGATGCTTAACCTGTTTGTCTGCATTTTTTTTCCATTCTCAAAGTCTACACTATGACACGTCACATGCAAAAAGGTGCACAAGGAAACGCAAATAAACCAATCTTTACATAGTAAGTGTTTTTAATAACTGGGTATTTGTATAAATGGATAAATGCTGCTTTGGTCATTTAAAAAAATGCTTCTTGAGCACCAAATAAACATATTAGAGTAATTTCTGAAGGATCATGTGATCGCATGAAGACATGAATGAATAAACTGTAAACATTTATTTTTTTATTGCAATATCTGTCTCAGAATATTAATGTATACTTATCCAAATAAATGCAGTCTTGTTATACTGAGATGAAAAACATGAAGAAAATCATAGCCAGTTAAACTTTAAAACAGTATTGTAATACAGTATTGACTTAATATTGTGTTTTGACACCCTTAACTCATCTGTGCACTGTGTAATAGAAACTAGTCCACAAAAAAAGATGAAATCATCTGTCAGCTATTTCCACATATGCAAAATGCCAAGTCACATGTTCACAACCCATCACCACTATGGGGATTTAATCTGCAGCTCTCTATTGATTTACCTGATGATCACTGCAGATGTAGACGTTCTTAGCTGTTCAGTTTTTCCTTGTCTCTATTCAGAGAGTTTTCCATAATGGAAATAATATCCCATTGATGAATACATCACAAACATATTCCACTGTTGGTCACCTTCCTTGCTTCTAGAGAATTTCCTTATGGTGAACGATACACCAAGTCTGCTTGTATTTGTCGAGGTCACACCTTTGTTAGTTACTTGGCCCCGCCCTCCTCACCTTTGCTTAAATCTCATCTGAACTCTCTGTTGTTGTTAACACACTGCTTTATGGTAAGGTTGCTAAGTACAATATATGTGTGTTATTTCACAATCTATCCTTTTTGCAGTGTATCTAGAGATTTAATGCATAATCTCTGTGTTTATCTCTGGTTTGGTGTATTAAACTGATCAGAACTCGTGTTTAGCATCTTCTTCCTGAATCTAGCCAAACTGAAACCTGAAGATCCAGCTCCTCAAGTTTCTCTAGAGGTTCAGACTTCCTGGCACGGCTGCTGACTCAATCAGTGTGCATTAAACACAGTTAAAGAGGCCGTGCGAATTTTACATTTCATTCAATATTTGAGATTTGTGACAAAAATGTTTTGATGAATCTTGGATTTGAGGACTGACTGAGAATTTGGATCTTTCTATTGTCATCTTTGCAAGTTACTAGCAGTCAGAGTTCATTTTTACATGGGTTGTGCGTCAGCAGCAGTTTACAACATGACAAGAAAAATACAGTAGTCAATATTTGAAGTGGATCAAAAATGTTTAAACAATTATTTTCATTAAAAAGACAAGAATGTGTGTTGTTCAATAGTTTTAGGACAAGTTTGATGAAAGCTTGTGATCCACTTCAAATGTTGACTGCTGTATACTAAACATATCTACACTCTTAGAAATAAAGATACGTTAGCTGTCACTGGGGTGGTACCTTTTCAAAATGTACAAATTTGTACCTAAATGGTCCCTATTAATACCTGAAAGGTACATATTAGTACCTAAATAGTACAAAAGTGTACCTCTTAAAATTTGTAGATACTAAAAATACACTTTGAGGTACCAATATGGACCCTTTAGGTACAAATGTGTACCTTTTGAAAAGGGACCACCCCAGTGACAGTTCACGTACCTTTATTTCTGAGAGTGTAAGAATGTCACCTGAAAAAGTAATGTATTTACTGCTTTTGTTCTCACCAATCAAACCATAAATCTTTTTAAAAAATAGTTTGTATTTTGTGATCTTAATGTTTTAATCAGGCTACTTGACTTATCCTTATAAAGCATTATATGATAATATATAGCAAATGAAAGGTTCCTGTGAAACTCAACAGATCAGATTGAAGTTCATCTTTATAAGCTTAGTGAAGCAAATCATGTAATACAGTGCTTATAAAAAAATCACCATACCCCTTTGAAATACTGACTTTATTTGTCATACAGCCTGAAATCAAATCACATTTCAAATAACTTTTCCAGTCTTTGACATGTTTTTGTAGCCTTCTCCTGACCTGTGCCTTCTACAACTTCATCCTAAAGGATTCACAGGGTATGATGATTTTCTGTTGCCACTGTATCGGATAAAGAAATGTATGCAGTATGGAGCAGAAGCATCACATTGTGGTCTTGATTGGACAAGGCCCCACCCACTTCTCCCCTGAAAGGCAAAAGAAAGAATGATTGGAAAATTAACTTAAAATTAAGTTTTTAAATCCTACACTTAGTTAGGAATTCAAGGTTAATTCATGACACAGGAAAACCAGTTTTGGTATATACGTATAATAAAGTAGGTTAGATGACCATTCATCTAGTTGGATCATTAAACCAGTTAAACCAGTTAAACAAGATGGTTAATTGACAAGTTGTAAATAAACATGTAAATACACATGCATGACAAAAGCTGCATGTTTCTTAATTGACAGAAACAGTAAATGGATGAAATGATCTGATTATCCTGCCTAATACAACATCACTAAAATGTTTCTTTTAGACAGAAAAAACATGCTACTGTACACATAAAGCTAATTAGTACCATAATGAGTTTAGGTATAAAGTGAGTAATCAAATGCTTGTTATTGTTAATTAAACTGACTATGATAAACTGAGTGATTCGTTCACTGCTTTTTACTCAACTATAGTAACTTTAATAAGAATTGATTACTTGATTCAGTTAGACTAAATAGTTTCATTTGTACAATTAATTATTAAACTGCTCTGAATGAACAGATTAATGGGTTTGAGGTCCATTTGGGATTTTTATTTGGGTGCATACAGGGGCCTCATCTCAGAGTTTTAATATAAGTTATATATAAGTTTAGGACTGGCTCTGCAAAAATGTGTACATTAATGAATGGCATTAGTCAAACAAATTGTTAAAGTTGGTTAATGAGGTAGTCCAATCAACAGTTAACAACCTGTAGTTACTGATTGTAGTTACCGATGCGATGAGCTATGAGCTCAAATCTGTCACAACCGAAGAAAACCTCAACCTTCCCATTAAAATGGCACACAATGAATGGAAGACCAAAGGCCTAAAAAAAGAGGGGAAATTATGTTTACTGCAATTTCAAAAATCATCACAAAGAGGCTGTGGCATAAATAAAAGTCACTAACATTTTTCTCCAGGGCTTCATGTGTGACACTCTTCAGCTTGTCTTTAATTGGCTGAGAGTTGGCAATGGTCAGCATTTCTTTTCCCTCATTGGCTGAGAGACCTGCCAGTAATCCTGCCTGCACAAAGCAGAAACACAAAAAATGTCAAACAATAGATTGTTTTAGGCTTTAATTAAAATCTTTTATATTGAAAAGAGCCTTTTAGAGAATATTGGTTTGTTTTTGCCACTTATTGAATATTGAGTAATTGAGTGAGGGCGGCACAGTAGGTCAGTGGTTAGCACTGTCGCCTCACAGGTCGCTGGTTCGATTCCCAGTTGGACCAGTTGACATTTTTGTGTGATGTTCGTTTCTTCTAAATTGAACTAAATTGACCGTTGTGTGTGTGTGTGTGTATAGATGTTTCCCAGTAATAGGTTGCAGCTGGAAGTGCATTCGCTGTGTCAAAATAGTTGGCTGTTCAATCTGCTGTGGTGACCCTGACCACTGATCAGGGACTAAGCCCAAGGAAAATGAATGAGTATTGAGCTTTACAGATACTTGAAGATCTGTAGATTTGTAGGAGGCCGTTGTACCATTTGCAATATTAGTGTTGAATTTTACAAACGTGATTGCTCACAAACCATTTGTTCCTGTTTTTTAACTTGCATACCTGTCAAATCTCTAAGGTGCTCTAGTCCTCATAGTGTACTGTTCCAATAGTCTGGTAAATGATCTCAGTTTCACCGCAGACATTACAAATAAAGACCAGCGGTGTAAAGAAAACGATGCTTAAAGTACAGATATCTAACAGTGAAAATTATTCCATTAGAAGTTATGTCACAAATTCCAAAACCCCTTGAATTAAAGTATATTATTACTGTGTCAGTATTTTAGTTATACTGAACATAAATGTAATGTTTCTGTAGTGGTGGCAGAACCCACATTAATTAAGCTCTGTGTTTAATCAGTTTTTTTTATATAGAAGATTTAGCTATAAAGCAGCACTATAATAACCAGTAGTGTGATAATCCATCTTAAATCATTTTAAGTTTCTCCTCTCATACGTGATACAGAGTCATCAACTAGCTGCTAAAGTATTCTTATTCATGTAAAGTAGCCTTGTCCGCTATAAGAGATATAAGAGCAAAATGCATACTATCTAGGTTTTGTCTCAGTGATGGCTATATTTTTTCCTGTAAGGCTGAAATGAATTGTATTTGAATAAAGAGTACATATATTTATAAAAACATTTAAAAAAGTAAAAGTTGTTAATATTCTTTTTAATCATGTAGCTAAAAATAATACAGTAACTAATTACACTCAACTAACTGACAACACTGGTAATAATTGAAAGATCATTATGTAAATGAATACTATTTGGTAGTTTTTATTTATTTGTTTATTTGTTTGTTTGTTTCAATTTCTCCATCCTGTGTATAGGATACCTCAATGAGTGAGGGAGCCTGGGTATTGTCCAGATTGTTTTGCCATGCTCGTTTCCAGAGCTCTCTAGAAACCTTCTCCACCAACACATTTTCCTCTTGGTTTTTCTCTGCTATAGCAGTCACAAAGCGCATTGCAAGCAAGGTTTCTTAGATGGAAAAAGACAGTGAGAGGAAAAAATTGTTTAAATAAATTATGAAAGGAAATGGGGTGAAATATAACAACTTCTTTAATAATTTTTTGACAAAATACATGCTTTCATTAACACAGCCAACATCAGAAAAATAAAAAGGAACAAGTAAAAAATGGGGATGCATCATGAGCATGCACCAGGGATAAACATAATAAGATTTTTTTTAAATTAACTGTTCAGAGAAAGATCTAACATCATGCAAACTTACTGTCAAACAAAAAAAAAGTACACACCAGAAATATAATTTTTTTACTAGTTACTTTTAGTTTGACTGTACATTGCTTTTCATTGTACCTGAGGCCATGGCCATCATCATAAAAAAAACTGTGAATTTTAATACCTTTGTTAAAAACTGGAGGTGGATTCATAAGGACCCCGTAGTACTCAGACATCAGTTTCAGATCTGCGAGCAAGTACCGCTGCTTATTATCAACTGATCCAGGTTCAATGTTACCTAAAAAAATAACAAACTTGATTGAAAGTTTTCATCTCTTCATTAATAAATGCAAAATACAGGTGATGTGTTGTTGAATTATGGTGTAGCTGTTACAGCATAATTGCTGCCAGAGGAATCTGATCTATAATTACACACAAAATTGTCGCATATTAATGATTAAAGCTGGTGGTTCATTCTGCTGTGGCAACCCACGATTAATAAAGGGGGAAAAAGCAGAAAAGAAAATGAATGAATTAATGATTAAAGCATTCTAATTAGGAGATTGCATCCATTTTCTATGACCATCAACTCTTACATTTTAAATGAATACACTATAACTTGAATGTTGTGTCTAGAACTAGTTTATTTCTATATAAGCAAGAATATTTATGTAAAAGCAAAAATGGTTTCCTCCATTACCTGAACCTTTAAAAACTCCACCTAAAAAGGCCGGTTTATATTTAAGGTCAATGTTCCAAACATTTTTGTAGCGACACAGCACCTAAACACAGAAATACAATTATATTGGTACACTTAAAGCAAAAATAATATTAAATAAAAAGGATAAAATTACGGACCTCAAATGCCAGCCAAGAATAAGGAGAGACAACATCATAGAAAAATTCAACCACTTTTCTGGAACTGGACATCTGTAATATAACCAAATGAACATGAACACATAATTATGGGCTACAGTTTATGAATAGCTAATCATTTACATTTTTCATAATTCACACACTTCATAATTAATAATAAAAAAAAATTAACAGTGCTATTCTATAACCTGCAAATCTATTAGCATCTACTACTAGAATAAAACACTTATTTCAGCTGTTGATGTGAAATGAAAAAAAAATCATTAACTGGAAATTTTTAACAGATTTTTAATCAGATTTTTAGATTTTTAACAGAACACTCAAGGAAATGTGAGTATTAGTGACGACTGTAGGCTCATTCAGGGGAGCCTGTCAACATCTCATTCAAACCATACAAAATATATGATTTCATGTATATACAATTCTATTGTAAGCTTAATTTTCATTCATTGTTCTCTGAAACAACCTTTTTGCAAAGCTGATCCGAGGAGAATGAACTCAATACTCAATGAAATACTTCATTAAACATACCACAACAACACAATTTCCACTATTTTGTGCATATATGAAAAATTACTTTATGAGACTTAACATTGTATGATGCTAAAAACTCTATTACCTTGTTGAAAAACAACTTTTGTTTGTGACCGCTTCTGTAAACGCACTAATTATTTCAGAGACATTTTAAGACAAAACAGAAAACTCATGAATATTCATGTATAATCCATCCAGCATCACCAAATATCTAAGTCACAGAAAATTTCAGAACACCTGTTACCGTATCAGCACACAGCGGTCAACAATTTTAGGGAAATTAATTATCCCTTATTTTGTATTTAACACAAAATCTTCTTATACAAAAACACTGTAAAATATTTAATACAAAATATTTTTTGAAAGCCAACATTTATTAGCATATAGATATATGACATGAGTAAAACATATTATGAAATATGTTATATAAAATATATACATTTATTTATTTTTAAATGTCTCTGGCATGTTTAAAAGGGTCGGTCCTAATGTGCGGGTGGGCCGTATGTTGCCCATAAGCTGTAGTTTGGGGACCCCTGCTCTACACCCTCTTAACATTCTCATTTTAATATAGACTAATTAAAAGCACCATTTAGCCATCAGAGAGGATTACAATTCACAATCTGATCAGAGAGTATTCCAATTCACCATCAAAAACCTGATAATTCAGCACCTCAATTTTCTCTAGCAGGTTCAGACATCCAGGCATGACTCTTGACTCACTTAATGTGCATGAAATACACTCTGTGTTTATGATTTGGGACAAAAACATCTTTTTAGAACTTAGGCATATGAATTTGAATATGTTTATTTAGAGGTTGTTTAAAAATAGAGTTTGGAAGGGCAGCATCACACTGTGGGCTGGTAGGGTGAGGCCCAAACCACTTCTCCCCTGAAAGACAAATGAAAGAATGAGTGGAAAATTAGAGCCTTTGACTAAAGATATTAATACCCCTCAGTTTATGGTTTTATTTATGGTTTAAAACTGGGTATAGATAATATAATAAAGTAATAAAAGGACAAAAAAAAAACACCATACTAAATTAATAGCAATCTAATTGTATCTGATCATATGCAGTGTAGATTTAATGTGCATTATGGGTACTATGCTTTTGGCCCAATTTCTAATGTCACACTTAATTTAACCAATGGCCCAGTTGATTCAGATAAACTGCATCCACATATGATGTATTCTATAGATTTCTAGCCTCAATCTGTAAGATTTCCGACACTCTTCTGTTCACTTGTTTCTGCAGTTGGTTAGATTTCCTGCTTGTCTCTGGCTGGTTTGACATATCATTCGATTTTGGTGTATTTTGGCTAAGAAATCATTTGGTGCCAGCCATTGTATTTGATTATTCTGATACATATAATAAGTAAGCTTGACCAGAATTCTTAAGTGAAGAAAGTGTAATTCCTTAGTAGTGATGTTCTCATCTATTAAAGTATTTAACCCTTAGTCTACAGTACCAGACACCAGTAATTAGTTACAAATAAAGGATTTGCACTGCTGGAATGTTCCACTAGAGAATCTGCAATGCACAAGATGTATGTGATGCCATGCCAAGCTTATTGAAGAATGCTTGTCTTTTGTTTGGTGCATACATACAGTATAAAATCCTATGGGCCATACACCTGAATGTTACAGATATGGATTGCATCTGAGGTAAGACTACAAATACAGTTGAGTTCATCTAAGGTGCAATCACAATATAAATGCATATGACTAAACATACATGCAATATTTCAATGTGCACTTGCAGTCATGAACAATTATAATGGCTGTCGTGTGCACATGTCCACTAAGTCCATAAGACTGGGGATTCCAGAAAAGTTCTGCTTGTGTGCATCAGTTTGTTTTTGATTGAACTGCATCACTTTCATTACAAGCATTGATTTGGGGGTTTGCCTAGAGATTCAGGGATTTTCAATCTTCAATATTACACTGACAAATAAAGTAAATTATATCTTAAACTAACACAGGATTTTTACTAGGGCATCTGTTGCAGATGCTCTGAGTAGACTTCTACCATATATTCAAAGTGACATAACATCACAGAAGTGCTCAGTAAATTAAGGCCTTGATACACCTCAAATGAAGTTCTTACTCTTCGTTTGAGAACAATAAGAAGTTTGAAAATGCTGAGTGACAGTTTACTGTTTTCAAACACTCCACACTGCTTGCATGCACCCATAAACACAGCATTGATGACAGCTTTGAGAGAAAAACCTAAACAACTGCATTTAGGATTCATGGGCTTTGTGAGCTTCGTTTGTGATTTTTTTTTTTTTTTTTGTGAACTTCGATGTGAGCTTGTCTTTGATTTGCTGAGATTTAGCAAGGGTCAAGATGTCTTCCACCTCAACAGCTGAGAAACAAGCCTTTATTCCTACCTGTGAAAATCAAAAGGATTTTAAAGAACAAAAGAGTTTATATTATGACCTTTGTTACAGGTTTAGTATATGTCAGTGCTAAAATATATTTTGGAATATCCACGTGTGTACATTTTTTTTTAAAATCTTGGGTATAGGGTACCTCAGTGAGTGAGGCATGCTGGACTATGTCCTGATGAGTCCTCCACATTCGTTTCCAGAGCTCTCTAGAAACCTTCTCCAATAGATCACCACCATCTTTATCCTTCTCTGCTACATTTTTTCTTTATTCTTCTCCCAGGAGAACCAGGAAATATTGCGGTGAAAAATGATAACAACTGTAGATTTGGTTTAAGTAAAAAAAAAACAGATGGGTTACATTTTGTACTTACATGACTGAAGTACTGAGACAGCAGCGTCAGATCTGAAGTCATGTAGATGAGCTGATTAGGGTTTAATCCAGGGGGCTGGTTCCCTATGAAAACAACATACTTTAATAAGCTTTTACAAAAAAGTTAAAATGTTATATAAAATATATATAATATATAATTATATTGACATTATTTATAATGTAATTTTTTTCTATTAATTATAATATTATATATATATATATATATATATATATATATAATATTATAATTAATAGAAAAAAATTAAATAAGAAGAATTATAATAAAATAGTTACATTTACTGTCTGGGATTTTTAGATTTTGTAGTGTATAGATTGGAATGAGGTCATTTCCCTGTTACCTGAGCCTTCTATGACTCCTGCTAAGCAGGTTTTAATTTGAGTTCGACATTCCAAATATTTTTATAACGACACAGCACCTTAACAAAAAAAACCCCCCCACAAATATAAAAAATGCCAATGATTTAATTTATATCTTTCTGTAGTTCAAATGGTAGAGTATGACGATGTTAAAAAAAAAATGATCAAATGTGCACGATCAATACAATGTGTGGTTAAAGCCAGAAAACACTACGCACCTCAAATGCCAGCCAGGAGTAAGGAGAGCAAATATCATAGAACAACTTGATCACCTTTCCAGAACTGATCATCTGTAATAAATGAGCACATTTTAACATTTGCTGTGAAGCTGTTCACAATGACATCATCAAAACATTCATTAATTTTCATCGGCTTAGTCCCTTATTAATCAGGGGTCGCCACAGCGGAATGAACCACCAACTTATCCAGCACATGTTTTACGAAGCGGATGCCCTTCCAGCCACAACCCATCACTGGGAAACACCCACACATTCTCATTCAAACACATACACAACAGACAATTTAGCTTACCCAATTATCCTGTACCGCATGTCTTTGGACTGTGAGGGAAACTGGAGCACCCGGAGAAAACCCACATGAACGCGGGGAGAACATGCAAACTCCACACAGAAATGCCAACTGACCCAGTCGAGGCTCAAACCAGCAACCTTCTTGCTGTGAGGCAAGAACGCTACCCGCTGAGCCGCAGCGTCGCCCAAAACTGTTTAAATTTATAATTTTTTTCATGCATAGAAAAATACACAAAACATCCCCAAAAATCTTGATTTCATGAGGCAAATAAATATTCCAATGTACTAAATTGCATGTTGACAGTATATAGTACTGTACAACCAGTTTTGCACCTAAAAATAATTTAATGGATACTCACCTAGACAAGTTAGTTTGGTTCATAGCCTATATGAATCTGGCAGTTACTGAGAATAATGATTAACATGTTTGACATATAGCAAAGTTTATCTATAGTCTTTGCCTATAGCATGCTGGCATTGCATTTAAAACTGATTGTAATGGTTCACAAATTTGACTAAACAATTCATTTGTACATTGGACAGACCCCAACACATATGTTCTTTAGTCATGAATTTACTCCACTGAATTTATTAACTGATTCACATGGACTCAAAATCAGGAGATTCTCTTAGCTTGAGTGTGATTATTGGCATGAAATGTACGTTCTCTAATGCTGCAATTTTAGGATTTATTATTGTATTATAATACATACATTTTTTATAATAATCATATTCATGTCATGACGAGCAGGTGTTTGTGAACTAAATCTATTAAAAGGTCGAGCTGCAAGGCCAATTGTATGGAATGTGCAAAAATGTTGCATTTCTTTCTTTTTTTCTCTCTTGATACACATAAAACACAAAACTAGAATTCTTACCTGTCATTCTTTTCATTTTTACTTTCTTTTTATATTGTATGTTTGTATTTGTCAACACATTTTCTTAAAAATACACTAGGTGGTATATTTAGTTATTTTCATTTGTTTGTACACTTGAATTGTCATTGTTGTTAGTATTTGCCAGTGTATGACAAGTTTTGATAATAAAATGAAACTATTTATTTATTTATTTATTCAGTAATTGAAAATTTGTACAAGTGAAATTCGAAAGGGGGACTTTGTATTTATACTGGAGAACTATTTAGTTAGGGTAACGTACTTCGTCCTTTACAGACATCCAAAACAATGTCCCTGACTAAATGCTCTTGTCACTTTTCTTGCCGTGTCTTCATGTGTTAGTATATTTATCAGCTGACAAGAGCTTATAGAATTCCTGTGGCACACAAATACCTGCTGCCAAGAAATGAGTTTTCAATGCCTTTATTTATCATTAATAATCAACATTATGATAAGAAAAACCTGATATAATAAGAACAATTGGTAATATTTTGCCAAGGTATGATTTAATGTTTTGAAGGTGGCATGACCCCATCACCTTGTCTGACATTAGAAATGCATGCTTCTTATTGTATTTAAGTTCTTTTTTTATCATAATCATCAAGAGGAAGTAATGTGAGTATTATACTAATAGCACATTTTACATTCAGTGAAACACAAAAGTAAAATTTAGAAGGTTGCAAATTTAAAAAGAAATATCAAGTAAATATATATAAATTCTGTAAACATTTTCTAAAAGCTGTTGCAGTTAAAAGTATATACCGTGCTCAGCATATACAAGTACACCCTCACAAATCTATCCTTTAAATTCACATTTTTAATAGGAAGCCATACAATATTATATTTGTGCATATACAATAGATTAGTCAGTACTGAAGCCAAATCTATAGCTCATCTAACAAAATAACTCACAATAACGATCCAAAAACTAGTAGCCCAAATGTATGTTACAGAAAAAATATTAAATACAAATTTAAAAAAGCAAAAATCAAGAGAAGCAAAAACTTTCAATATATGATGGATGGTATATTAAACTTAGATTACACATGAACTAGGATGTTGCTTTGACATGCACTTGACCTGAAATAGAAGTTACTTAAAAGTGTCCTTAAACTTTCAGTTCAGGAGAGGAAAGAATTTAGTAACAATTGTGTTTGCATTGTGTAATTTAAATGTCTTGTTATTGCATGTCTTTAACTTACCCTGCTGTTCTGTTGTGCTTTTCTGATTTGGATGTGATGTCTGTTTTATAGTGCACTGCCACCACCGACTACACTGTAAAGCCACAATGTATGCTTGGTTTATATACAGTCCAGCTATATTTATCTTCAACGTGACACTGAAGACTGGAGAAATGACTTCTGAATAAAAAGTTTTTGTTGGCCTTCTGGCCTTGCTCACTGCGTAGCTATCCAGTCAGCTAACATAAAAGGCATAAAGAACCATAGTTTGCAGTTTTTTACAAGTTTTTTTACAATGATCTTTTTAGCGGTTTTTAGCCTTTATTGTGATAGGACAGTGGAGATTTACAGACAGGAAAGTATGGGGAGCAGAGATAGGGCCAGCAAAGGACCTTGAGCTGGAAATCGAACTCAGGTCACCGTGAGCACCTCAGTGCCACGTGTCGACGCACTAACCACTAGGCTATTGGCGCTGACCACAGTTTGCATATTGAAGATCCGTCCCTTCTGTCCATTATTCTGTTTTTGTAAAACTGTGAAACACAAATAAATCTCTTTTAATCTCACATAAGTCTTGTGCAGTGGTTTATCATCTCAAAGTAATGTTATTTTGATTAATTTAACCAACATCAATGAGCCATATAAAAAAAAACCAATAAGATATTTTAACAGAAAAGTCTCACTACAGTTACATTTATCAATTCAGCCAACACAAATTATACTTGCAGTGTATTGTCCTCGATGACAAGAAGTGTAAACCGTTATCACAAAGTTTCCTTGCGATAAGAGATTGTCAATCTACCATAATGCCTCGACTCTGCCAAACTGACTAAAATGAAACCGAAACTTCTGCTATTATTCCGCTACCAACTTTATTCAATAGATGGCAATGGAAGAAGACAACAGAGATTACTGACGTTGAACAAAGAACTGCAGAGTGTTACAAGGACCCGATTGCCATTTCTTATGCTGTTTTCTTATACTTCTATCTCATGCTTTATTTGTATCTGTATCTGATTTCAAATCTCAAATGTACACAACAAATTTGATAGCAGTTACTTTAAATTGTAATAATATTTCAAAATATTAATCTTTTTAATGTATTGTTGATCAAGTAAATGCACCCTTAGTGAGCAAAAGAGACATACAGTACCAATAAATCCTTCTGTCCCTAAACATAGATCGCTACAGAATTTTGTTTTCTCTGTGTACATGATTTGTTTTTTAGCTTTGATTTTGAACTTGGTGAATTAACACGATTTTCACTTTTTATTTAGAAATATTTGAAATATACAGAGAATGAATGAAAGGTGATCACATTTTGGCCATTGGTTTGACAGGATTAGGCCCCATCCACTTCTCTCCTGCATCACAAAATAAAAAGAGAATGACTGGACAGAAAGTTTTTCTTTTATACTGTAAAATTACTAAGGAATCTATGGATTTAAATATGTTATAGTAGTAAGTAAAAAGCTCATAGTTACCAATGATGTGAGCCATGACCTCAAATCTGTCAGAACCAAAGAACATCTCAGGCTTCCCATCCACATGACACACAATGGTGGGAAAACCAAAGCACTGCAAAAACAGTTGGAGAAAAAAAGTCACTGTAAGGAGCATTTATTATATTTTACAACAAAGACATTTTGGATAGAAAGGAGAAAATGAAAGTGCACTGACTTTATACTTAATGGCTTCACTTGTGACACTCTTCAGCTTGTTTTTTATTGGCTGAGATGTGGCGAGGGTCAGTAATTCATCCACCTCACTGGCTGTGAGACCTGCTTTTAATCCTGCCTGTGAAAAACAGAGAGAAAAGGCTTGTAATGTAATGTGCATTTACACTTACCGGCCACTTTATTAGGTACACCTCTCCAACTGCTCGTTAACTCAAATTTATAATCAGCCAATCACATGGCAGCAACTCAATGCATTGCGTCAACAACATGAAAGCGTGGATCTATTCTGCCTTTTATCAACAGTTCAGGCTGGTGATGGTGTAATGGTGTGGGGATATTTTCTTGTCAAACTTTGGAAATATTAGTACTAATTGAGCATCGTTTCAATGCCACAGCCTATCTGAGTATTGTTGGTGACCATGTCGATGCCTTTATGACCACAGTGTACCCATCTTCTGATGGCTACATTCAGCAGGATAACGTGCCATGTCATAAAGTGCAAACTAACTTAGACTGTTTTCTTGAATATGACAATGAGTTCAATGTACTCAAATGGCCTCCACAGTCACCAGAGCTCAATCCAAAAGAGCACCTTTGGGATGTGGTGGAACGTTAGATTAGCATCATGGATGTGCAGCTGACAAATCTGCAGAAACTGTGTGATGCTATCATGTCAATATGGACCAAAATCTCTAAGGAATATTTCCAGTACCTTGTTGAATCTATGCCACAAAGGATTAAGGCAGTTCTGAAGGCAAAAGTGGGTCTAACCTTGTAACTAGTACGGTGTGCCTAATAAAGTGGCCAGTGAGTTTATATAGCACATTTATTGTATAGGGCCATTCACCCAAAACACTTGGATTGTTGGTGCGGAGAGTGAATAAATGTCCACCTCAAAACCACGGCTGAGATGATTCTCCTGAGCAAGGCATAAAGTAATAAAATATATTCTTATGGAAAATTGTTTTTTAAAATAGTAAAAATGCCTGGCTTTAATCCTGCCTGTAAACAACTGAAAGAAAAAAACATAAGGGTCAATTTCAGAAACTGAAATGCTCATATTTTAGATTTTCATTGTGGAACTGTTTGGAAAAAATAGCCTTACAAAAATATACAAAAAAAAAAATAATAATAAAAAGAGTAAAATAGTTAATTAATGAAGTAGGAAAAAAATAGATTAACAAAAATATACAAAAAAAAAGAGTAAAATAATGAATTAATAAAGTAATGTTTATTTCATTACAATAAACAGACACACATTAGTATAAACAATACAACTAAAAATAAAACAAAAACTGTTTTCTTATCTGAAAATGATTCAGTTACATAAAATGATTCAATATATATATATATATATATATATATATATATATATATATATATATATATATATATATATATATATATATATATATCCATGGGTCAAGCGTTAATTAGAAGGGGTCAATCCCCCCCAAACCCCCCTGTAATTCACACCCTGAGTATACACTTCTTTGTTTTTACACTTTATGATAGGGTCTCTCAAAAAAGGAACAATTTTTTGGTCTGTGGAATATTACAAAATGACGTTCGATTGAAATTAACCATAGAAAGGCTATCTTTTTACAGGAATTGGGAAATAAAGTGCTTGAATATATATGTATATATTGCTTAGATTGTTACTCAATCATCAACCAGTTTGTAAATGATCAGATCATAAAATAGATTAAAGCATTCCTCTGTATCTGATTCCTCTACATCTACGCAATTCTTAAACATACTGACACCCAACTTAAAGTGTATCATTGCCACCTTTAGACTGACCACACAACATAAACTTGATTACAGTGTCACCTATTGGCCAAGTGTTATACATCCTTCATCATTAATTAATAATGAAACTTTCAAAATTGGTAATAACTTTTGATAGCATATGCTTATTTTGATAAACTTGGTATCAAATTATTCATTATATCATTATATATCATTAGGTCATGCTAACAAAACAGACAACAATTTTGCCATAATCTGCTAAACTTTGTCTGCCATAGTGATTTTGTCTAGATCACACTTTGAATGGTTATTTGGCTCCACACTGCTAAACTGTGCTCCATCTTAACTTCGTCTCTTCAACTAAAAACACTACTTAGCCATCAAAAGATGTAAGATATTATTCTGTCACCTATTGTACTCAGTGACCAACAGTAATAGTTAACATTTTAGACTTAAATGTGTATGAATTTGAATGTGTTTATTTGGTCGTAGGTTGTTTAAATACAGAGTTTGACGGAGAAGCATCACACTGTGGTCTTGGGGTGAAACCCAAACCATTTATTCCCTGAAAGACAAAAGAAAGAATGAGTGAAAAATTAGAGCCTTTGACCAAAGATTTCAATATCCTACTATACAGTTAGGTAGACATGTATTGTTTAAAACATCATAAGGAAAACTGGGTAAGTAAAATGTGAAAAACTAATACAAAAACAAATATATAAAACAAAACAAAAAACTAAATAAATAGCAACCTAAGTGTACTGCATCTCATCAAGTGCAGTGTGTATCTAGCCCAATCCCAAATGGCACACTTTATTTATGCAAGGGTTTAGTTGATTAAGTACTGTAATTTGTTTTTGTTTTCAAGACTTTTGTTCTCTTCTTGCTGCAGTTGTTGAGATTTCCTGCTTGCCATTCTCTCCTGGATGGCTCACTAAGATTGTTAGATTTGATTATTCTGATGTGTAAAATAAGTAAGTTTGAGTATATTTTTGTTTTAATATTATTTATTGAAGGTTGTAGTATATTAAAGTAAACGAAAAACAACTCACCTTTCAAAGACCACCAATCACTTCACTGAGCAACAGTCACGGCATAATAACAAATCCATGGCTACTTCCGAAACCGCATACTTACATACTATACAGTACGCTAAAATCAGTTTGTGAGCCAAATAGTATGAAGAATTCAAAAATCGCATAATTGCAGCGCGTTTCTTAAGTTGCATGTGTTGTGACCATTTGCTGTGCGTTTCTTCAGTTTGTGTTATGAGAATTTGCAGCACGTGTGCTGTCAAATTTATGAAGTTCGCTGCTTTATATGCTGTTTTTTGTAATTGCGTGTGCTTCCTCAAATTGCAGCACATTAAGCTCTCTCAGCCACCGTACAATAACCTTATTCATGTGTCCAGCAGGTGGCATTGTCTGAGAAAACGATAGGTCTGAGCGTGCGGGTTTGAGCATGATCTCCGGGCTTGCAGCTTGACCCTACTCATAGAGTTTGCCCTGAACTTACATGGCAGCTTTACACACGAAGGTGGTTCACTGAATGAACAGCCCTGGGATTATTTAAGTAATTTTTAAAATGTTATTTTTCTTTTGTCAGCATCAAAGATTCACATGGACTTTACATGAACTTTGAATGCCCAAAGAGATGCCAAAAACCCTACTAATCACTCCATGCAAAAACCCTCAAGCAGATGCTGGCCAATCACGTTTACGCAACCCTGGAAAATAATGTGATTGGCTGTTGTTCTCTGCAAAGTGTAGATGCTGTGACATATTTTGTGAATGAACCATGAAGCACGCAGCCGCCAGAGGTGTGACAATCTTCATAGCATGTGTAAGTATCATCTCAGGTGAGTGTGGTGAAGATGTGCAGCGAGGAGACATCTGATAACCAAGATGAGCCAGTAACTGCGAAAAACACCTGACTTAAGCAGGTTTTTGAGCAGGTTTCTAATGCGCATGGTCATAGTGGTAATGCATCTGAGCAGTCTCTGACTGTAATAAGGCTTAACGTTATTTGTCTTTTGTGCGTTATGTTGTTATGAAGCGGCAACGCAGTGGCGCAGTAGGTAGTGCTGCCGCCTCACAGTAAGAAGGTCGCTGGTTCGAGCCTTGGCTGGGTCAGTTGGCGTTTCTGTGTGGAGTTTGCATGTTCTCCCTGTGTTTGCATGGCTTTCCTCCGGGTGCTCTGGTTTCCCCCTGACTGTAATAAGGCTTAACGTTATTTGTCTTACTGTTATTAGTCCAAAGACATGCGGTACAGATGAATTGGGTAGGCTAAATTGTCCGTAGTGTATGAGTGTGAATGAGCGTTCATGGATGTTTCCCAGAGATGGGTTGCAGCTGGAAGGGCATCTGTTGCGTAAAACATGTGCTGGATAAGTTGGTGGTTCACTCCGCTGTGACGACTCCAGATTAATAAAGGGACTAAGCCGAAAAGAAAATAAATGAATGAATGAAATAACTTTGTTATGAAACGTATGCATTACCTCTGCACTAAAATATCTGTTATTACATTCTTTAGTTGTAACATGCAGTGATCAATGTGTTGACTGCATTTATTTAGCAGAAATTTTAGCCGGAGTGTTTAATTGATGGTGTCATCAGCGAACTTAAAAGTTGACTTCCAAAAATCTTAAGTCATTCAACCCCTAGTGTGCACTCTTAAGCCTGGTTTATACTTCTGCGTCAAGTGATCGGCGTGACCCACGGCGCATGCATTTATACTTCTGCGCGCTGTGTCTGTTCCTTTGCAATAACAATTCAGAAACGCTAGTTGGCAGTCGGTGTATATGTTCCTCTGTATCCAGTTTCTTCGCTGGTGTTTTTTTTTTCTGAACGGTACCTTAATGTACAAGTGGCTCAAACTCGCACATTTTGAGGTGGGAATCGAAGGACGTGCAACAACTTTAATTATAAGGTAAACACAAAACAACAGTCTTCATCTGGAGCTCCTTCACGGAACTCGACACTTGTAAACACTTGCTGCATCAGGCTCGCGCGGCTCTCCCCTCCACCCACACTCGTCAGCTGACCAAGCTGACCACAGAGCTTGCACTACACGTCGTGTAGTTAAATTTTTTTGAGAGGTGCATGTCAACGTCGCCAACGGCCACAGCAAGGGCTATGCGTCCACGTGTAGGCTGCGACGTAGCGTATGCGTGCGCTTGACGCAGAAGTATAAATCAGATATCAAAAGACAATGTTTAGAACCTGAAAATATGTGGGCTGACATGATGGCACTTCTCGTCTGGTGTGTGACCCCCTCATTGTCTTTAAAATCTTTCCGCGAACAATCATACAGGTGCGGATATACATCTGGACTAGCTCTGCTACTCAACCCTCCAGTGTATTCATATTGCTTGTTGTTTTTCTGTCTGACCTCCATGAATACGAATCAATCGGACGTCAAAGAATTCCAGAACAGACCCACTAATTGCATAATTGTCACAGATTAACGGTAGCTCAAAGGTGTTTTAGGAGCCACAATAAACTCCCTCAAAAAGTTTGCTTTGGTGAGCTGTTTTGAACTGCTGAAACAAACTCAAAATGAATTTTGTTATGTCCGGATTTAACAATGTCATTTCGATTCGTTCTGTGTTTTAAGTATATAAGGGCCTTTAAAAGAAGTTGCAAAGATTTAGAGTGCCATTTAGTTAACAAGGAAATACACCATAAGCTCAAATTTGTCAGAAACGAAGTTACACACAATCAATGGAAAACCAAAGCACTGCAAAAATTGTGTTAGTATGTTTTATTAACACAAATACATTTTGGATGGAAAGACAAAGGGTGCAGAGATGCAAGCAAACATCACTGACTTTGTACTTCGTGGGCTTCATTTGTGATATTTGTCAGCTTTGATTTGCTGAGATTCAGCAAGGGTCAATGGCTAAGAAACCAGACTTTATTCCTACCTGTAAAATTCAAAAGGATTTTTAAGAACAAAAGAGTTTATTTTATTGTCTTCATTATAAGTTTAACATATGTCAGTGCTACAGTAAATTTTGTAATATCCACATGTAATTAATTAATAATGGTACTTTAATGCTGATTTAATTTTTTAATCTTGGGTAAAAGATTCCTCAGTAAGTGAGGCATGCTGGACTATGTCCTGCTGAGTCCTCCACATTCATTTCCAGAGCTCTCTAGAAACCTTCTCCACCAGATCACCACCATCTTTATCCTTCTCTGCTACTGCTGTCACAAAATGCATCAGAATCACAGGGCCTAAGGTGGCAAAGAGAAAATGGAGAATACATCACTCACTCACTTTCAGCTTATTCCCTACTTTATTAGGGATCGCCACAGTGGAATGAACAGCCAATAACTTTGGCAATTGTTTTACACAGCGGATGCCTTTTCAGCCTCAAGCCAATATTGAGAGTACAACCCTCAGTGCTATGAAACACCCATACAGTCTTCTCATTCTCATTCTTCTTACATGTCTTTGGTTTGTGGAGGAAATCAGAGCACCCGGAAGAAACCCATGCAAAGAGAGCATGAAAACTCCAAATAGAAAGGCCTCCTGGTTGAGCCAGGACTTAAATCAGCAACTTTGTTTCTCTGAGTCAATTATGCTAACCACTGAGCAACAGTGCCGCTCCAAAATACAATACATTACATTAAAATAATATAAAAATCATTATCCTCTTCCTAAAATTACAGGAGTTTTCCAGGAGAAATAACAAAACGAGAGGGTGGTGGAAGATGGGTGTGAAATACAAGAGACTCCCATGAAAAACAAGATTGTTGGCAGGTATGGTCAGGACATTCTGTACAGGCTAAACCATTGCTATGTTCTTTTGACAGTCCTCCGTAACTGATCCAGGATGCAGCACCAAGCGTGGTTTTAATTAGCCGAAAAGAACACACTGTTCATCTGTTACCGATAGCCCTTGCATTAAATTCAAGGTGATATTCACTAACAAAACAGCCAGTAGACCTGCAACTTTTCACCTAAATTCATTTATTCAGTTTTTCAGGAGAAATAACAAAACGAGAGGATGGTGGAAGATGGGTGTGAAATACGGGAGACTCCCGGGAAAAACAAGATTGTTGGAAGGTATGGTCAGGACATTCTGTACAGGCTACACCATTGCTGTGTTCTTTTGGCTGGCTCTCCAGCCTGTGCTACCAGTCCTCTATAACTGATCCAGGATGCTCCCTCTCACCTGGCTCGCCTCTCTTAAGTTTTTCAAAAAAGATGGAGGAACTGGTGTTTGCTGGACCACTCCATTGCTGCAAGCCCCCAGTTAGCAACCAAAAAGCAGCAAGCTCCAAACCCACCTCTGAACTCACCTCGCCCTCCACCTGTGAGAGTTCCCACCAACCCCCATCTTCAGCTGGTAAATATAACAACTCTCAGTGATGTGTGTCGGGTGCCCGCTAAGATAACAGTATCTTTATCAAATGTTTACAAAACAAGCAGGAACCCAGCATGCCTGTAGCTTTCTCTAGCCAGATATCTGTTTTGTTATGTGATAGAAAATCAAAGGCCTCTTTAAGTCGTATAGCAAATTAAAATCTGGTGCATATTAAAGGTAGATCTGAGACTGTTGGGAAATAGCTAAAGCTGTTAAATTAGCACTTTTTAACATCTGATCACTTAACAATAAGTCACTTCTAGTCAACGATTTTATCAACACAAATTGCCTTGATTTTATTTTTTTAATGACACTTGGCTAGATGACAGATGTAGTGCAGCAGTCCTAAATGAAGCAGCCACCACCCCCCCCCCCCCCCTCTCCCCGGCCCCCCCAAACTTTGATTTTATGAGTGTTTGCAGAGCTAATAGGAAAGGTGGAGACATTGCTGTTTTCTTTAAAGATGTATAGGAGTGTAAACAAATGTCATTTGGTGACTATTTGTCCATGGAATATCTGAGTATAGCACTAAAGGGAGCTCCACGCATTTTACTGATCATTATCTACAGACCTCCAAACTCGTCTCCAAATTTTATTAATGATTTTTACAAAGCTGCAATCAATAGCAACCTCTGAATTTGACTATTTTAGTATTACTAGGGATTTTATTATTTGCATGGATAATCCTGAAGTCAATACTGTAAAAGAACTCATGACTGTTTTAAACACTTTTAATCTGACTTAGCATCTACAAGGACCCACACACAATCGTGGACACACTGTGGACAATTGTAGACTGTTGATAAGGATGGCGCACAATCTTATCATTTCTGTATATTCTTTGATAAATTGATCACTTTAGCCGTTGAAGACAGATCTGTCTCGGTCAGAAAGAAATGCAAAAATGAGAACACTAGTGAGCAGTTTGTTAAGGTCATATTGCTAACACCAAGCATATTTGCAGACTCTGTTGATTTCCTCCTTGATTTGTTTAAATCTGAAGTTAAGAATATCTTGGATGGGTGAAGTTGCTTGCTTACCAGAGATCTGCAAGCCTCGATGGCTGGTGATTGTGACAGAGATCCCCCCCCCCCTTAGGAGTGGATTCCAGATGCTCCAATTACCGTTCAGGAGGGAGGTGGGGAGAAGGCGGAACATGTGGAAGGTCTGTGCACCGGAGGTGGCCCTGGGCGTGGAGCATGAAGCTGCGGTAGATCTAAGGACTCTGGTTCAGTAGGTACTGATGGGTCAGACAACCCCAGTGGGTCAGGTGGTTCTGGCTCAGGAGGGACTGGTGGTACAGACAGCCCCAGTGGGTCAGAAGTCTCAGGTTCAGAAGGCACTGGCGGATCAGGCTCTGGCCGTTCGTGGGACTTAGGTGGTGGCTCTGGCCATTGGTGGGACTCAGGTGGTGGCTCTGGCCATTGGTGGGACTCAGGTGGTGGCTTTGGCTATTGGTGGGACTCAGGTAGTGGCTCTGGCCATTGGTGGGACTTAGGTGGTGGCTCTGGCCATTGGTGGGACTCAGGTGGTGGCTCTGGCCATTGGGGGGACTCAGGTGGTGACCCTGGCCATTAGTGGGAGTTATGATAGGAACAGATTAGGAACATGAAGCCATCTTGTGAGCTGATGGCAGACTGGTAGTAACCCTCATGTGAGCTATCAAACTAGCTGCAGCCATTTTGTGAGCTGGTAGACTGGAGCTGGCTGTCTTTGATCTTAGGTGGCCCGGTGGCATGGAGTTGAGTATCCACGTGCAGTATTTATTAACCAGAGAATGGTTAGGCAGGCAAAGGTGGATCACAGGTATGTATCCAGCCTTCCTCTGGATCTGGTCAAAATTCTCCAAGAGGAAAATCCCTCTGACATGTGGTTCAGCTAGACATTCCCAGAGGACCCTCACAATACGTTTGTGCCTGCTGGGTCTATCTGGCCTTCTCCTCTACCAGCGGATCCAGTGAGTTGAGTGCCATGTGCACTGATGGACATTCTTTTGCTCAAACATGGTGTTTGTTTTGGCCAAACTGTGACTTGGACAGAAATCCAAAATCAAAATACCACTCAGATTCACATCAGGGAGATTTTTTTTACAGGCTACTGTCCTGAGTAAGATATTTTACATAAAAGATACCCTAAATATATTTCACAAAACAAAAACATAGGCTGAAATTACAGACCCCTGGTTTTCAATACTGTGTGTGGTTTCCTGATGTTTTACAAGTGTTTTTTTTTTTGTTGTTGTTGTTTTGTTTTGTTTGTTTGTTTGATTTTTGCTTTGTGATGGTTGTTGATGAGCCTCTTGTTTGTTCTGATCAGTTAAACTGACTACTGTTCTTCAGAAAAATCCTCCCTGTCCAACAGATTTTTCAGTTTTTTAGCATCTTCTGCAGATTTAAATCCTTCCAGCAATGATTTTGTGATTGTGAGATCCATCTTTTCACACTGAGGATAATTGAGGGCAGTGTGTCCTCTAGGATTTTTTCCAGCTGTGGCGGCAGACTCTGTTGGGCCTTGTACACAGATCTTCGAACTACCTGTGGCGTTTTTTCATTGACAAATGTCGTGAGTGCAGTATTACAAGTCAAGATCGCATTCATGTAATATGAGCATGTGAATCTCTGTGCTCGAGCGCCGATTTCATCTGTTCGTGCACAAAACTATTTGCGCACCCTCAAATATACGCTGCTCAAGTGCAGAGTTTCTTGTGCGCTCTCAAATAAACGCTGCTGAAGTGCGATTTAGTGCCTTTATGTAACGAGTATGCCTTCAACATTTATTAGATTTGCTAGGAATATTTGTGAATGTCTCCAATAGACCTACAGAGCGGCATTAATGCGTTATGAAGTAAAGTCAAAGGGTTATAAACTCCAGCAAGATAAAGTCATTGAATGCAGAGACATAGACCTTTAACTATAAATAAAATATTATGGAAACTATGTTCATGTACTGAAAGCTACGCCGTGTTTTCTGGCCTCACGCATCAGCCAGTCAGTCAGCAGGTCACCTTAAAGGGTTAAACAAATAATGCACAGCAGTACTTCGATTACAGAAAAGTTTGCGCTTATAATTCACTTGCCTTTTGATACTTTTTGGTGCGATTATAACCCGCTATTCAAATAAACGACGTGGTGGGATGAATTTTGGTGTGGCGCCCCGCCATGGAAGAATGAATGTAGAGGACACCTTGGAGGGACTCAAACAAAACTGCTAAAAAAGGTTTAAACCCTCACAACACAAAGCATTAAGCTGGGGATGAAGACTTTAAAACAGGAAGATGCTTAAATTTCTCCTATTTTATTGAAATATCATTGTTTTCCATTTGGTACTGCCTTTCAGAAATAATAGAAAATGCTTACAAGTTTCCTGGTACACATTGATTAGTTACTGATCTATTCCCTGTCTATCAGTTCAGATGCAAAATCTGATCCTAAATAATCTTCAATAGAGTAAGAAAAACTTGTTCATATATTGTTGTGGGTTTGTAAAATAGGCCTGTGTTGTTAAATAGTTTTTATCTTGAACTTGGTACTTGAAAGCTACGTTGTTAGCTAGTTAGCATCTCCTCACAACTTGTTACAATGTTACACATTATTTTTACTCATTCCCTCAATATCCTTTGGGTTAGTCCCTGATTTATCAAGTATCACAGCAGAATGAACTGCCGCATCATTTTACTTAGCTCAGCATGTTTATATATTTTATTTTACGTTATTGGTTTTGCCATAATGTAAAGATGTAAACATGCAGTGTACCTTTCTAGCAACTAATCTGTTTTAATACACAGATAAAAAGATACGATTTTTAAGCTAATTTTCTGTTTGCCTGTGAAATGCAGCAGTGCATTTCACATGCACAAAAATCATCACGGGTTGTCACAAAGATAATGCAACCTGTCTGAAGAACAGGTGACTTGACAGTTTTGTATTAAGGACAATCAGGAGTTAAGTGCACTGGAAATGAATGTTTTTTTAATTATTATTTAATTCCATATTTGAAACTATATTGCATTTCCTCTCTTGGAAGACCTGATCTGATCCCACCCTTTGACTAAAATTAGACTAGCAAGCTGCTTTTTCTATTTTATTTTAGATGGTTGTTAGATGGGTGGATTTCGGTCTCTATTGGCTTACCTGCAGTGGCAGTGTGGCAGATTTTCTTACTCTGTCCTCCATGTGTGTGTGTGTGTGTGTGTGTGTGTGTGTGTGTGTCTATATATATATATATGCATTTCAAACGCAAAATATTATTTTGTCATTTGTATTTGATAGGGTTTATGAAAATGTGTTAATATATTATATTTTATATCAAAAAACTTAAGGCTCTTGTATTTTTGTATTTTAAGATACTGTAAATGACTTTGTAAAAAGTGTACATAATGACATCTTAAAAATGCAGCCTCAGGTTGATGCTTTCTCAGTTGTTTGCCTAAGCTTGAGGTCAGAACAGAAAATTGATTAATATTGAAGGTGGTTAATATAAAGAAAATAAAAGATAAATAGCATGGCATGGGTATATTTGGGAACAAGTCAACAATCATTGAAAATAGAAATCTAAGACCAGCAATATTTAACGGCATTATAGTGTACAATGCATCAGCATCTTTGCTTAAATTAATGAGATGGAATAAAATATCAGTGCAAAAACCGGGATGTGGAGCCTACAGCACATAATCATCATCAGTCTCAGTGCTGTAGGTGGAAACGCAGATGGATTGCTAATGTAGATGCCAAGAAAATAAGACAAACACTAAAATAATTCCTACAGTGGCGACACCTACAGCACTGTTTCAAATGCCAGTATAGCTGATCTGCAGGTGCTCTGTATAGTTAATGAAGAGGAAAGATGTCTGTCTAAAGATCTCAGTGGAACAATACAGCATATTAAACAAATATATAATAATACTCCAGTCTACACAGACTGGTCAAACACTTTAGACTACCTTTACACTTCCTTGTGTACAGGAGTAGAGGAGAATGAGGTGGCAGAGAAGCTGACTTAAACTTGCTTAGAGAAACACTGTTGCTACATCACAGAGTCAGTTTAACAATGAAGAGATTGATTTCAAGAGGCCTATTGATGTCACGCTCACACAAGGAAGACAAAAGAGGATAAAACTTCAAGGGCGTTTATTCAAATGTAGCAACAACAATAGTTGTAAGCTCAGTACTTTGGTTAAACGCCAACATAAGAATAGTCCATTCCCTGAAACAGGTGCAACTGCATTCGCAAGAGAAGGAGAACAGGAGAATTCAGGAGAGAAGGAGAGGAGAACCATGCATCTTTGATTCAAGCCAAAGACTGAGTGAGGTGAGTATTTATGATGAGTGGTGATTGCAGGTGGGGGTGATCAGTAATCAGGTGAGGATTTACGTGTGGTGTGTGGTGGATGGTGAGGGACAGCGGTGACTAGGACTGCAGGAACGAGCCGAGGGTGTAACAATTGATGCAAGGTTTGCGAAGAAATTTCATGCTTCCTTGTAAAAAATTTTTGTAGTATTTTAAAATACATTTCACAGTATTTTTGCCCATCCCTGTATGCGCATATATATATATATATATATATATATATATATATATATATATATATATATATATATATATATATATATATATATATATATATATATATATATATATATATGTGTGTGTGTGTGTGTGTGTGTGAGTGAAGTGATGAGGACATGACAATGTAAACTCCCCATAAACTTTATTGGCAAAACTGATACATTTTGACAAAGCTATTACATAGACTCAAGAAAATGTGAATTTTCATTTATCGTTCCCTGAAACATATTTACCTTTTTAAAAAGCTGATCCGAGAAGAATGATCTCATTACTCAATAAAATATTTAATTAAACGTACCACAATGACACAATTTCTAACATTTTCTGTATGACAAATTATTTTTTACGAAACTTAACATCGTATATTGTTAAAAAATCAATTACCTTGTTGAAAATTTTCTGTAAACTCACAGAATTTTTTAGGAACACTCAGGCAAAAAACTCATGAATATTCACGTATACCCCACCTATCATCACCGAATATCTTAGTCACAGAAAATTTCTGAACACCTGTTACCGTGTCAGCACACAGCGGTCAACAATTTTAGGGAAATTATTTATTCTTTATTTTGTATTTAACACAAAATCTTCTTATACAAAAACACTGTAAAATATTTGATATATGATATGAGTAAAACATATTAAAAGTATATATTTTTAAATGTCTCCGGCATAGTTAGCAGGGTCGGTCCTAATGTGGGGGTGGGCCATATATGGCCAACGGGCTGTGGTTTGGGGATCCCTGCTCTACACTCTCTTAACATCCCTATGTTAATAAAGAGCAGCTAAACACACTATTTAGCTATCAGAGAGGATTACAATTGTACAATTGACAATGTGTCATTTCAAAAAACTTTTTTTTTATGAAACCAATTTTCTCTAGTAGGTTTAGACAAACAGGCATGACTCTTGACTTAATGTGCATGAAATACACTGTGTTAATGATTTGGAATAGAAATCGTCAACTTAATGGCATATGAATTTGAATATGTTTATTTAGAGGTTGCTTAAAATATACAGTTTGGAGGTGCAGCGTTACACTGTGGACTTGGTAGGGTGAGGCCCCAACCACTTCTCCCCTAAAAGACAAAAGAAAGAATGAGTGAAAAATTCAAACCTTTGACCTAAGATTTCAATATTCTACAGTTAAAGGTTTTATTTTTATATATATTTCAATGGTTTAAAACATTATCAGAAAAACTGGCGTTGGAAAATTAAAAAAAGTTATAAAATAATAAATATATAAAAACCAACAAACAAAAGATGAAATAAATAGCAACCTAAGTGTATCTCATCATATGCAGCGTAGATTTAGTGTGCAATATTAGCACTATCCTTTTGGCCCAATCCTACATGGCACACTTAATTTAAGCAAATTTTGGCAAAGAAATCATTTGGTGCCAGCCATTGTATTTGATCATTCTGATAAATATATTAAGTAAGCTTGACCAGAATTCTTATGTGAAGAAAGCTTAATTCATTAGTAGTGATGTTGTCAGCTATTAAAGTATTTTAACCCATAGTCTTTGGGACAACACCAGACACTAGTAATTAGTTACAAACAAAGAATACGGCACTGCTTAAACCTTCCACTAGAGAATCTGGAATACACAATATGTAGTTGATGCCATACAAAAGCGTATTAAATAAGGCTGGTCTTTTGTTTAGTTCATGACTATCAGTTCCAATGGGCTATACAACTGAATGTTACAGATAGGGATTGCATCTGAGGTAAGACTACAAATACAGGTGATTATATCTAAGGTGCAATTACAATAAAAATGCATATGACTAAATATATACATGCAATTGTTCAATGTGCAAGTCTGGTGACAGTTTACTGTTTTCAAACACTCCATGCACATCCTAAACACAGCAATGATGACAGCTGTGAGAGAAGAATATAAATAAATGCATTTAGTGCTTTTATTGGTGCATTTTAGAAACTTGGAGAGTCTTGCACATATTAGACCATTTTCTTTCAATTTTAAGTCTTACCAAGAAAATATGCCATAAGCTCAAATCTGTCTGAACCAAAGAAAACCTTAGCCTTCCCGTCAACCTGACACACAATGAATGGTAAACCAAAGCACTAAAAACAAAGGGAAAATTGTGTTAGTATGTTTTATTACCACTTATTTTGCTAACACCAGACATGCAAGAAACCCCCACTGACTTTATACTCCAGGGCTTCATTTGTGATACTTCTCAGCTTGTCTTTGATTTGCTGAGATTTAGCAAGGGTCAGAATGTCTTCCACCTCAATAGCTGAGAAACCAGCCTTTATTCCTACCTGAGGAAATCAAAAGGGTTTTACAGAACAAAATAGTTTCTATTATTGTCTTTGTTACAGGTTCAGTATATGTCAGTGCTAAAATACATTTTGGAATATCCACGTGTGTAATCTTGATTTCATTTCTTAATCTTGGGTATAGTATACCTCAGTGAGTGAAGCAGGCTGGACTATGTCCTGATGAGTCCTCCACATTCGTTTCCAGAGCTCTCTAGAAACCTTCTCCACCAGATCACCACCATCTTTATCCTTCTCTGCCACCGCGGTCACAAAACGCATCGGAATCACAGAGTCTAATTTGACAAAGAGAAAAAAGAGAATAAAAGAAATGTGTGCATCGTTGGATTTGCTCTTCAGTGTTGGGACTCTCAGCAGTGAATATTAAACCACACTGAACAGAACTGAACTAAACTGACACAGTTTCAATTCACTATAATCTTCTATGTGAAGCTGGTTTGACACAATCTACATTGTAAAAGCGCTATAGAAATAAAGATGAATTGAATTGATTCCAGCACCCCGTGCTCCATCATTTTCCTTCAAGGGGAACCAGGAAATATGTGAATGATGGTAGTGACTGCAGATTTGGTTTAAGCAAAAAAACAAACAGATGGGTTACGTTTTTGTAATTACATGTCTAAATGGGATAAAACTCTTTCTCAACAATAAAAAAAATACTTTAGAAATATTTTCTGAGAGACCTTTTTTGCTAAGTTTTGAAGTTTGATACATTGGAACCCCAAAGTACTGGGACAGCAGCATCAGATCTGAAGTCATGTACATGAGCTTATTAGTGTTTAATCCAGGGGGCTGGTTCCCTATGAAAAGAACAAATTTTAATAAGTTTTTACAAAATAGTGAAAATGTATGTTATGATTAATAGACATTTTAAGTACACTTGTAAAATAAGTATAATCATAAAATAGTTACACTTACTGTCTGGGAATTTTATATTTTAATATTTTGTAGTGTACAGATTGGAATGAGGTCATTTCCATTACCTGAGCCATCTATGACGCCTGCTAAATATGCCGGTTTCAACTTGAGTTCCATGTTCCAAACATTTTTATAACGACACAGCACCTTAACAAAAAATAAAACAAAAAATACAAACATACAAAATGGCAGTTATCTAATTTAAACCTTTCTGTAGCTAAAACGGTAGAGTATGAGAATGTTAAGGTTGTGGGTTTGATTGCAAAGAAAAGCATTGATCAAATGTGCACCTTAATGCAATGTAAGGGTTAACCCAGAAAACACTACGCACCTCAAATGCCAGCCAGGAGTAAGGAGAGGAAATATCATAGAACAACTTGATCACCTTTCCAGAACTGATCATCTGTAATAAATAAGCACATTTTAACATTTAATGAGAAGCTGAAGTTCACAATGACATCAAAACTGTTGAACCATAGTTTTTTTCCTTGAAATATGCGTTTGTAATTTAAAACAAACATGTCTATTGGCATGTACAGGGTTTTTAACAGTACTATAGTAAATATTAATGTTGTTAATTATTAATCTTTTGTGGTAATACTATTGCTATAGTTCAACAGTTAGTTTTTACCGCTCGTGCTCGCTCTCTCTTGAACGCGCAGCACATGTATGCATACAAACAGGTGCGCAGTAGCTCAAATTTGCATTTACTGACAGACGGTTTGAGCTACTTATCAGAATTATGGGAGATGTTGGCCCGACAATATTTAATTAGATGAACATTTTTTAGTGTTATGCCTTATATAAATATAAAAAATATAAAAATATATATAAACACAGTTAGATAATTTAGTTTAACTACTCTTGGAATGTGAAGAGACCTTCAAGCAGTACAACAAAAAATGTTTCTGAAGACAATCACCTACTGCTAGGCTGTAGCACTAAATAGACTGATTTCACGCGGCCGCCATTTTTAAAAGCGAAATCGAGGCTGCGGTGGGAAGAAACCCGGAAGTATCGTTGGGAGTTACACTGGAACGTTGTGCACCTGGCTGTATATCTTATCAGCGAAGAGAAAGTGACACAAATTAATAATTTCACTGCCTTCCGAGTGACCCGAAGGTCCGTTCTAAATGAATGGTGAAAATAAAAAGGGATATCAGAGCTCATTTTCAGCTTAAGGGAAATGGCACCAGTTAGCTAACGTTTTCTTTCCTAAACACTCATTTTAGATGCCATTTATCAAACTCGAGTTAATGAACTGATTCTTTCACTATATTAGACTTGTCACGATACTGAATTAAAAGAAAAACCATCCATTTCCCGTTAACATTTGAGGCACTGTTGATGGCTTTCTTAAAACAGCACTGATTTGCCATTGTGTTCACGTGCTCAACAGAAATGCTTGTGATTGGCCGAGAAGGTCGTCAGTTCCCTCCGCTGTTAACCGAGTACAAACACAGACGAGCCGAGCGATCTGCTTGATAACTCGACTGATCTTCATGGCTGCTTTGCGCTCGCGCTCCAGTCTCCGTGTATCTGTGTTTGCACTGGGTGAAGGGCGGTAAACTGAGTGCAATACACGGAGCCTCTTGGCATACCGTAGTGTTGATAAGTGCGTAGTGCGTCATATTTTTCTCTGTTTTGGCCCGTTTTCACTGAGTGGTATGGTACGGTTCGGTTTGGTACACTTTTATGGCCGTTTCCACTGTCAAAAGGTGTACCGAACTGAACCGTACCGTACCACTTTTTCGGCACCCTTTCGAAAGGGTACTATGGCTCGTTTCCACTGACTGGTACGGGTCACCTTTCTCAGGCTTGCGTTTCCACTACCAAGGGTACCCTTTTGGTGGGCGTGATGTATGACAAAGTTTCAGTCGACGTCATTCTCGCTCGAGGAAATGTCTACAATAAAGCTGTAGGGGTCATTCACATATCATATGAGAAGCACTTCTCACAAAACAGATGCTTTATACACATAAATACTTGTGTAGAAATGTTTATTACTAACTTTTCTATGAACATGAGTTGATTATAACTGCAGATCAAAGACAGTGCGAAACAGCCTACTGTAACGTCTGTAATTATATTAAATAACTAAATAAATGAACATATATAAACACATACAGCCTCTTACAGTCTCTGATATGTTACCAACTACAGAAGAACTACATATAGCAGACATTTAGTCCGTATTTAAAACAACACAAAATATAGCCTACAGTCAGTGTAAACCTCTCATCTGTGTCTGTAATCTTCAGCAGCACATGTAGCCTCGGTTATAGAGTAATTCCACCTATCCCAGTTCATATTAGTCCAAAAGGTGAAGATAATAAGTTAGTTATACATGGCATTTTGTTCATGTTTGCTGAGAAATAATGTGCTCCTTTTTTCCGGCTTCTCCTTTGTTTCTTCACGCTTCACTCTCGCGTTTATCAGTGTCTGACAGGATCGGGTTTCAAAAGCACATCAATACTCAAGCGCAGGTTATTATCATCAGCTCAAGAAGTTTGTTATTTCAGATAAAATGTTAGACGCGCGTGAGCGCTAGCAAAAAAAGCAAAACCGCTCGCGCCTCAGACTGGCTCGTAAAAAACTACGGGGCACAGGGTAAATCTGCTCTTCTTCTTGGCTTTGTGGCTGTTATTATATGTATTTATAATTCCGCTATAATCTCTCGCTGTGTATTTCAAACATGGCGGGTTTTTTGTTTTCATTCTGGCTTGTTGCATAAGCGAATGACGTATCTCTGTAAGCCAATAGTGTTCAGCTACGCGTGTGGCTCCACCTTTTGGTACCCTTTCTCGTGTTTGGTACCCTTTCGAAAGGGTGCCAAAAAAGTGGTATGGTACGGTTCGGTACGCCTTTTGACAGTGGAAACGCGTACCAAACCGAACCGTACCATACCACTCAGTGGAAACGGGCCACTAAACACTAGAACGGGTACCATAAGTCGGAGCTAGACGCGCAGCTGAACACTATTGGTTTACAGAGATACCTCATTCGCTTACGCAACAAGCCAGAATGAAAACAAAAAACCCGCCATGTTTAAAATACACAGTGAGAGATCACAGCGGAATTATAAATACATATAATAACGAGCCATGGTAGATCCGGGCTTAAACAAACCTTGTCATCGTCTTGATAAACAGCCACAAAGCCATGGAGAAGAGCAGAATCTACCCTGTGCCTCATAGTTTTTTATGAGGCAGTCTGAAGTGCGAGCGGTTTGATTTCTTGCTTGCGTTCACCGCGCGTCTATATCTGAAATAACAAACTTCTTGAGCTGATGTTAATAACGTATGCTTGATTATTGACGTGCTTTTGAAACCCGATCCTGTCAGACACTGACAAACGCGAGAGTGAAGCGCGAAAAAGCAAAGAAGAATCCGGAAAAAAGGAGCACATTATTTTTCAGCAAACATAAACGAAATGCCATGTATAACTAACTTATTATCTTCACCTTTTGGACTAATAGGAACTGGGAATGATGGAATTACTGTCTAACAGAGGCTACATGTGCTGCTGAAGATTGCAAATACAGATGAGAGGTTTACACTGACTGTAGGCTATATTTTGTGTTGTTTTAAATACGGACGAAATGTCGATTGTGTGTGTTCTTCTGTAGTTGGTAACATATCAGAGACTGTAAGAGGCTGTATGTGTTTATATATGTTCATTTATTTAGTTATTTAATATAATTACAGACGTTACAGTAGGCTGTTTCGCACTGTCATTGATCTGCAGTTATAATCAACTCATGTTCATAGAAAAGTTAGTAATAAACATTTCTACACAAGTATTTATGTGTATAAATCATCTGTTTTGTGAGAAGTGCTTCTCATATGGTATGTAAGCAACCTGTATAGCTTTATTGTAGACATTTCCTCGAGCGAGAATGACGTCGACTGAAACTTTCTGTCATACACCACGCCCACCAAAAGGGTACCCTTGGTAGTGGAAACGCAAGCCTGAGAAAGGTGACCCGTACCGACCCGAACCGTACCGTACTGTACCAGTCAGTGGAAACGAGCCATTAGTGTTATCAACACTGATAGGTGAGACGTGTTAATGATAGTGGGATCCTTATCTAAATACATCTTTGTTATTAACGCTCAAAAGTTCTGTTTACTGAGATATTCTGTGTACTAAACTGTTAAATATCAAATGCAGAGTAATATGAAGAGTTAAAAGGTTGGTTTATTTTTTATTTTTGTTATAAAGTGATTAAGGAGAGGTACGGCTCATGCAAAACCATTGTGCCTGCCTGTTAAGTTTCGTATTGAATTTAAAATATTGCTTCTTACCTATAAAGCTTTAAATAGTCTAGCTCCTGTTTATCTAACCAATCTTCTGTCTCGCTACAATCCAACTCACTCTTTAAGATCTCAAAACTCAGGGCTTCTGGTAGTACCCAGAATCGTTGGATTTGCTCTTCAGTGTTGATTTTCTCTCAGTGGTGATTTTAAACCACACTGAACTGAGCTAAACTGAACTGAACTTAAACACTACAAACTGAACTACACTGTTCCTATTTACTACGACATTTTATGTGAAGCTGCTTTGACACAATCTACATTGTATAAGCGCTATACAAATAAAGGTGAATTGAATTGAATTGTGTTACAATATAAGTAGCAGTAGTTAATAATAGTGAATGTTTTTGAGATCTCTTTTATTGTATTGAGACTTAACTGCGTTTGTGTTATCAACACTGATAGGTTCCCTTCTGTCCAATTAATGGTCGAGTCACAATCGCGGACCTTTCTTTGCCTGCATCTCCTGTTTACCACCTCACAAACACATACAACACAACGCAGAGTTGCAGCGGTGGTCTAGCATAGTAGCTAGAGGCCAGTGAGCCCGTAGAGAGCGACTGGGTTACATACAGATGACCTCCAGAGGATAATAACAGATGTGCGTCTTTCGGCTTTACTCATAATGTACAGAGCGATTGTGGTCGTACAAATGTAAAAGCGGAAAAAGTGCACCGCCGCGCACGCATTCAATGAGATTTCATAATCTTCTATATTGTCAGCGGCTTCCTCATACGCGCACACTGTAGGACTACACAATATATCGTTATATTACTATACACAGTAGGCTAGGGGAGAGCGAGGCACAAAGTAACACTTTTTGGTTTTGGTCAAATAATGAACAAAGTAATAGGGTTAGACAAACCGTTTTTTTACCAATAACACACAAGCATCTCCTACAAATGAGCACTGGTTATATGATCGCCAGACCAATGGTTTCTGTACAGTATTGCCAAAAGTGCAAGGAGTAAAAATGTTACCTTTTACCCCACCTGCGGGGCAAGTTGTAACAGTCAGAGGGTTAGTTGTAACACATGCTTAAAAAGGCAGATTTCACACAATTAATTTAAATTCAGTTTACTTTAAATAGTAGCTAAATCTCATCAGCAATTGGCTCATTTCTTTTTTATTCTACATAGCACAGTATGTTTATTTATTTGTTTATTGGATATTCACATTTGAATCTATTTGCATTATCATACAATGCATTTATTTGCATCATTAGCAATAAAATATTTTTTTGTATTAAAAATATTCTCTATTAAAAAACATTTTTATTTAAAACATTACACTCAAAATTCAAAAAATTATTGTTTGTTTAATTGGTGTCCAATAGTGTGTGGCTTAATTGTAACACCCTGTTACAACTAAGCCCGCTGTGTCATGTTTTCCTCAAAACTGGCTAGCAGTCTACTATAGGGCTGCAATTACATCCCTGAATGACATTAAGAATGAAGCAGTTACTGCTCGTTGTGCACAATGACGAACAACGAAGGAAAAACCATTAGGTCGTCTGCTTTTGAACCTCACAATGACCATGCCCCATTGCATTGCAAATACATGGCATCCTGGCATTGCATTTAAAAACTGGTTATATTGGTTTATACATTTGACTAAACAATTCATTTGCGACCTGGACAGACCCGAACGCATCTTCTTGATCCACTGAATTTATAAACTGATTCACATGGAGTCAGAATCAGGAGATCCTCTGAGCTTCAGTACCTGCTACTATTGACACGAAATGTACGTTTTCTAATGCTGCAATTTTAGGATTTATTATTGTAAATGATAATCATATTTGTCATGACCAGCAGTTGTTTGTTAACTAAATTTACTGTAAAGTCAAGCTGCAAGGCTTATTGTCCATGTTTGTGTAGTGCCAAGAGTGGATAGGTTTTCACCACAAATGAATTTACTGTGCCCTAACACATTTTAGACACAAAACTAGAAAGATTACTTCTCATTCTGTTCATTTGCTTTGTGTTATTTTCTTTTTATATTGTATGTTTGTATTTGGTTATTTAGTTGTTTTCATTTGTTTGCACACTTGAACAATCTGTTTGTTAGTAGTAACCAGTGTATAACAAGTTTTGATAATAAAATTAAACACTTTATTTATTCAGTAAAGTAAATTGAAAAATCAAGAAATTTCGTACAAGTGAAATTCGAAAGGGGGTGCTTTATATTTATACTGGAGAAATATTTAGTTAGGGTAACATATCCTTCTTCCTTTATTGGCAGACATCCAAAACAATGTGCCTGACTAAAGGCTCTTGTCACTTGTCTTTCATGTCTTCATGTGTTATTTTTATCAGCTGGCAAGTTATAAAGAGCTTTTTGCATTTCTCTGTAGCACACAAATTCCTGCTGCCAAAAAATGAGTTTCTGATGCATGCTGTATTGAGCTAATAGGCAACACTATAAGCAAAACCTGATAAAATTGTAAGAACAATTATTAATATTTTGCCAAGGAATGACTTAATGTTTTGAAGGTGGCATGACCCCATCACCTTGTCTGACAAAGGAAATCCATGGTTCTTATTCTAATTCTTGTCTTTTATCATATTCATCAAGAGGAAATAATAAGAGCATTATACTAATAGCACATTTTAAATTCAGCAAAACAGTGAAACACAAAGAAACGTGGAAGCTTGCAAATGTAAAGAAATATCAAGTGAATATATATCAATTCTGCAAACTTTTTCCAAAAGCTGTAGCAGTTAAAGTATTTGCACTTTTTCTTTTTTTTTTTGTAAAGTGTAGATTTTTTTTTCTCCACATTTGACCTTAGAAACTTGACCAATAAGAACAATATTAAACTTGAAAACTTTTTTAATATATGATGGATGGTAAAACGCAGTTAGATAGCTACTGCATAGTCATGCACTTGACCTGAAATAGAAGTTACTTAAAAAGTCCTTAAACGGTCTGTTCACGAGAGGAAAGAAAAACCTGACTCACAAAAAGATGCATTTAGTAACAATTGTGGTGGCATTGTGTTATTTAAATGTCTTGTTATTGCATGTCTTTAACTTACCCTGGTGCTCTGTTGTGCTTTTCTGATTTGGATGTAATGCCTGTTTTATGGCGTACTGTTACCGCCGACTATAATGCAAAGCCCCAATGTTTGGTTTATATAGTCCAGCCAGGGCCGTGCAGAGACCCTTCGAGGGGCAGGTGCTTAAAGTGAAAACCGTGGGAGGGGGTGGGTGAGTTGGGGAGCGATCGCGAATTAAAGATTAAAGAGCTGGGTGGGTGAGTCTTGTCTGGGGGTTGGCGATCGAGAAGTGAAGGGACACTCTGCACAGATTGAGCCCTACCTGTGGACGTGCCTGAATCCAGCTATATTTAACTTCAATGTGACACTGAAGACTGGAGAAATGACTCCTTTTTGTAGGCCTACTGGCCTAGCTCGCTGCCAGCCATCCAGTCTGCTAACATAAGATCCATAAAGAACCACAGTTTGCAGTTTGAAGATCCATCCCTTCTGTCCATTATTCTGTTCTTTATTTTTCTTTTTTGTAAAACTGTGAAACACAAATAAATCTCTTTTAATCTCACTTAAGTCTTGTGCAGTTGTTTATCGTCACAAAAAAAACGTTATTTCGATTAATATAACCAACATCAATGAGAAGTAATAAAAAACAAGATATTTTAACAGAAAAGTCTCACTACAGTAACATTTATCAATTCAGCCAACACAAATTATACTTGCAGTGTATTGTCCTCGATGACAAGAAGTGTAAACCGTTATCACAAAGTTTCCTTGTGGTATTGTCGATCTACCGTAATGCATCGACTCTGCCAAACTGACTAAAATGAAACCGAAACTTCTGCTATTATTTCGCTACCAACTTTATTCAATAGATGGCGCTGGAAGAAGACAACAGAGATTACTGACGTTGAACAAAAAACTGCAGAGTGCTACAAGGACCCGATTGCCATTTCTTATGCTGTTTTCTTATACTTCTATCTCATGCTTTATTTGTATCTGTATCTGTTTTCAAATCTCAAATGTTATTGCCATTTCCTTTGCTTCACCTGTTTTTACTTAAATGTACTTATGGTCTACTAAAACCATTACACTGTTTAACAAATTTGATAGCAGTTACTTTAAATTATAACAATATTTCAAAATGTTAATCATTTTAATGTTTTTTTAATCAAGTAAGCACCCTTAGTAAGCAAAAAAGACTTACTGATAAAACCTTCTGTCCTTAAACATTCATAGTTACAGATATTCTCTGTGTACATGATTTATTTTTTAGCTTTGATTTTGAACTTGGTGAATTAACACGATTTTCACTTTTTATTTAGAAATATTTGAAATATACAGAGAATGAATGAAAGGTGATCACATTTTGGCCATTGGTTTGACAGGATTAGGCCCCATCCACTTCTCTCCTGCATCACAAAATAAAAAGAGAATGACTGGACAGAATTTTTTTTTATACTCTAAAATTACTAAGGAATCTATGGATTTAAATATGTTATAGTAGTAGGTAAAAAGCTCATAGTTACCAATGATGTGAGCCATGACCTCAAATCTGTCAGAACCAAAGAACATCTCAGGCTTCCCATCCACATGACACACAATTGTGGGAAAACCAAAGCACTGCAAAAACAGTTGGAGAAGACAAAAAAGTCACTGTAAGGAGCATTTATTATATTTTACAACAAAGACATTTTAGATAGAAAGGAGAAAATGAAAGTGCACCGACTTTATACTTAATGGCTTCACTTGTGACACTCTTCAGCTTGTTTTTTATTGGCTGAGATGTGGCGAGGGTCAGTAATTCATCCACCTCACTGGCTGTGAGACCTGCCTTTAATCCTGCCTGTGAAAAACAGAGAGAAAAGACATGTAATGTGCATTTACACTTACATGCCACTTTATTAGGTACACCTCTCCAACTGCTTGTTAACGCAAATTTCTAGTCAGCCAATCACATGGCAGCAACTCAATGAATTGCGTTAACAACTGAAAGCGTGGATCTATTCTGCCTTTTATCAACAGTTCAGGCTGGTGGTGGTGGTGTAATGGTGTGGGGGATATTTTCTTGGCCACTTTGGGCCCATTAGTACCAAGTGAGCATTGTGTCAACACAATAACCTACCTGAGTATTGTGGCTGACCGTTTCCATCCCTTTATTACCACAGTGTACCCATCTTCTGATGGCTACTTCCAGAAAGATAATGCACCATGTCATAAAACGTGAATCATTTCAGACTGGTTTCTTGAACATGACAATGAGTTCACTGTACTCAAATGGCCTCCACAGTCACCAGAGCTCAATCCAATACAGCACCTTTGGGATGCGGTGGAATGGAAGATTCGCATCATGGATGTGCAGCTGACAAATCTGCATGATGCTATCATGTCAATATGGACCAAAATCTCTGAGGAATATTTCCAGTACCTTGTTGAATCTATGCCACAAAGGATTAAGGCAGTTCTGAAGGCAAAAGTGGGTCTAACCTTGTAACTAGTACGGTGTGCCTAATAAAGTGGCCAGTGAGTTTATATAGCACATTTATTGTGTAGGGCCATACACCAAAGCACTTGGATTGTTGATGTGGAGAGTGAATAAATGTCCACCTCAAAACCAAGGCTGAGATGATTCTCCTGAGCAAGGCATAAAGTAATAAAATATATTCTCATGGAAAATTGTTTTTTAAAATAGTAAAAATGCCTGGCTTTAATCCTGCCTGTAAACAACTGAAAGAAAATAAACATTAAGGTCAATTTCAGAAATTGAAATGCTCATAATTTAGATTTTCTTAATTATTTTCCCCTAAAGAAAGACACACATTTAAACGTTATGAATGTATATTTACTATATAAGAAATCCTCTATTTTGTAGAGATGTTGAGCCAAATTAGAGAGGGGTAAAACAAATTCAGAAAAAAGAAAGCATCATTATGTTATTTTTAGGAAGAATTTGCAAGGTCTATTAGCAGAATTAATTGACTATAGCGATCCTTGTTGAATTTCTCATCAATATGAATGAGGTTTTCCATGTTTATAATTTTAAGAAGTTAGAGCTCAAGATCAACATGTAAATCTATTCTAACTAGCCGTTCTTTTAATCAGTTTCTACATCTGAGACCTCTTTATTAAAAGAAAACAGTGTACCTCAACAAATGAGGCAGGCAGAGTAATATCTTGATCGTTGCTCCAGATTCGATTCCAGAGCTCTCTAGAAACCCTCTCCAACTTCACATCTCCCTCTTTCTCCTTCTCTGCTACCGCTGTCACAAAGCGCATTGCTTTCAATGAACCTACATAGGAAGAAAGAGAAAAAGAAAGGATAGAAGCAATTTAATAAGAAACCAGGAACATCCTTTATTTAGATTTTTCGTTAAGAGTTCACACAAAAATAAAAAATATGTCATTATTCACTTGTTCTAAACCTATCATGACTTTCTTTCTGCTTTTGATCACAAAAAAATAATAAATAAATAAAAATAATAATAGTAATAATAATAATAATTATATATATATATATATATATATATATATATATATATATATATATATATATATATATATATATATATATATATATATATATATATATATATATATATATATATATATAGAGGAAAGCTGGAAACCTGTAACTATTGACCTCCATAGTACTTGTTTTTCCTTCTATGGAAGTCAACAGGTTTCAGCTTTCTTCAAAATATCTTTTTTTTGTGTTCAATGTCATATCCACTTGAGGGTGAGTAAATGTAAGCTATATTATATTCATTTTTGGGTGAACTATGCCTTTAAATAAAAAGTACTCCAAACACAGTCAAACATTATTTTACTAAACATAAAAAGTATGGCTTGTACTGTGCATGTAGTCATACATATCATCAGGAAACGTTTTGAATACCTTTCTCAAACATTGTCTCAAAAACGTTGGAAGGTGGATGCAAAGGAACCCCAAAGTACTCGGACACATGCTTCAGATCACTGGTCATGTAGAAAAACTTGTTGGGGACCATTCCAGGAGGCCGGTTACCTACAAACAAAAGACACTTGAAATTATACTTCATTATACTTTATGATGTACAGTTTTTAGGCCTTAATCTTTTAGCTTTTGTTTGATTATTCTTCCCAGGGTAGTTTTTAGTTAGCAAATACCATAAGAGATTAATAAACTCTTTGAAATTATTTTTATTTCTTATCTTGTATCAAAATAATTTTGTAAAGAATGGACCATTTTGAATCATCAAGGTATTTTTGAGTCTTATTGACTAGTAAAAACTGAGATTTATTTGTAAAATATTTACATTTACATTTAGTCATTTAGCAGACGCTTTTATCCAAAGCGACTTACAAATGAGGACAAGGAAGCAATTTACACAACTATAAGAGCAGCAGTGAATAAGTGCTATAGACAAGTTTCAGGTGTGTAAAGTCTAAAAAGCAAAGCATTAGAATTTTTTTTTTTTTGAGAGAGAGAGTACAGTTAGTGGTATAGCCAGAGAGGCAGTTACAGATTAGGAGGGAAAGTGGAGACTAAATAGTTGAGTTTTTAGTCGTTTCTTGAAGACAGCAAGTGACTCTGCTGTTCTGATGTAGTTAGGGAGTTCATTTCACCAACTGGTCAGATTGAATGCGAGAGTTCGGGAAAGTGATTTCTTCCTTCTTTGGGATGGAACAACGAGGCGACGTTCATTCACAAAACGCAAGTTTCTGGAGGGCACATAAATCTGCAGATGTGAGAGCAGATAAGAAGGAGCAAAGCCAGAGGTCGCTTTGTAAGCAAACATCAGAGCTTTGAATTTGATGCGGGCAGCAACTGGCAGCCAGTGCAAACGGGTGAGTAGCGGAGTGACATGTGCTCTTTTGGGTTCATCATAGACCACTCGTGCTGCTGCGTTCTGAAGCAGCTGAAGAGGTTTGATAGAACTAGCTGGAAGCCCGGCTAGTAGAGAGTTGCAATAGTCCAGTTTGGAGAGAACAAGAGCTTGAACAATAAGTTGGGCTGCATGTTCAGATATCAAGGGTCGGACTTTTCTGATGTTATAGAGTGCGAATCTGCAAGATCGAGCAGTTCTAGAAATGTGGTCAGAGAAGTTTAGTTGGTCATCAATCATTACTCCAAGGCTTTTTACCATTTTGGATGCAGTAATGGTTGCCCCATCCATCTGGATTGAAAAGTTATGGTGTAGAGTCGGGTTGGCAGAAACTTCAAGCATTTCCGTTTTCGCGAGGTTAAGCTGAAGATGATGATCTTTCATCCAGTGTGAAATGTCTGACAGGCAGGCTGAGATGCGAGCTGGAACCGAGGGATCATCAGGGTGAAAAGAGAGGTATAGCTGGGTATCATCAGCATAGCATGTAAATATACATATAAAATGCAGCTTGAAGACGTACATTGTAATTCAGGGGTTTTCAAACCAGAGGGCTGCAAAGAAGTGCTAGGGGGAGTCTGTGGAACTGTTTGGAAAAACAGCATTACAAAAATATACAAAAAAAAACTGTGTAAAAAATTTATTAATGATGTAGGGGTAAAATAACATATCCTTACAATAAACAGACACACATTAGTATGAAAGATACAAAAAAAAAAAAAAAAAGTAATTATCTGAAAATGATTCAATTACACCAAACAATTATGATAAAAAAATTGGTGAAAAAAGATAGATTTGATTTAAATTAATAATTAAAATAGTAAAATGTTATACTTAGTATATTAGGTAAACTGTAATGATATAATTCAGCGGAAATTAAATATTTTTTAAATAATTAATTTCAATCAAAATATAGTCTTCATTTTTCTCAATTTGTAGAGGATCTGATCATAAAATAGATTAAAGCATTCTCTTAACTGAATCTTGAAATATTGTTTTTAATGGCTCGGTGCATGACAGGCTTGTTTCTTACAATGACAGTATGAATAATGATTGAGATAAAGTTGGTTTTATATTTGCACATTCAGACTTTCTCCTTAATAATATAATTTCAGAAAAGTATTATTTACAAATTCTAAATAGGGAAGTCATATTATCAGCCAATGACTATTAAAGTACAACATTGTTAAGTCAGTTAAATAGTGCTAATGTTGTTTTGAAATCATTATTAAATGATTTCAGAGCGAATACTCAAAGTAGCATAGAAAACAATAAATGGAGCATTAAAATGAACGAATGTGCGAATACAAAACTAACTTTACCTCAATTGAATGTGACTTTTCCAGCTAAATTCTGTGAATGTGGAAATGTAATTTCTCCTCTAGTACCTGACTCCTGCATGACTCCCCCTAAAAATGCTGGTTTCAGTTTAAGGTCGATGTTCCACACATTTCTGTAGCGACACAGCACCTAATGAAAGCAATTAAACATACGTTAAAACATCTTAAACTAATATATAAATCGCTATTTACCATTTCACTAAATGCGACACACGAAATACCTCAAATGCCAGCCATGAATACGGAGAAACAACATCATAGAAGAACTCGACTACTTTTCTGGAGCCGGACATCTGTAATGAGTGCGCACAGTCGCAAAACTGAGCATAAAATTAAAAGTTAAAAATACAAAATGTCACTTAAATGCATGCGCGCAGCTTACCCTTGGTTGAGAAGTGTGTCAAAGTTCAGAACAGAACACGGGGTCCACCCCTTATGTAAAATGCTCTTTCCTACGTCAGTTTCACAAAAGTGGTTTAAAATCTAGTTTGGACTAAAAACGAATTGCTAATTATTGTACTTTTTTGCAATTACACGTTATCTTATTCTGTACGCCAAACATAGAGACGACCCAATACGTTTGATTATTTAATAGTAACTTGGGTAATAGGATAAGAAAGTTGAGCTTGCGAGTGCAGTGCAATTTACGTATACTTTCTGATAAAAATGAGTTTATAAACGATTTCAAAATATCTCATGAACACAACAGCAGAACTGTGCATCCAGTGTGCGTCTGTGTCTGAGCTCCGCCCACAGCAGCCACAGTGAAAGTTCCCGTCTGTTACAAGGGTTGCCAGATATGCTCACAAAAATCAATCTAGCATGCTTATTTACTTGCCCACGAACCATCATATAAAGGTGTCTTTTAGTTGATAAAATAAGATTTTAGCTTTGCGATGCAAAGATCAATGGCTACATTATAAAGGTAGCTAAATCTGTCATGTACATAACAAAATCAGTAGCAAATCCAATAAGCTTGCTAATCTAAATGTGAGAACTTGTGATAATAATATTTAAACACATACAAAAATTATTATCACAAGTTCTCACATTTAGATTTGCAAGCTCTTGGGATTTGCTACTGATTTACTCTCATACTACAGGCACTTTCTTTGTGGAACTGGGTGAGGGTTCTTTAATTAATTAAGTTCATTAACTTCAATTTTATCAGAGATGGGTTGTGGCTGGAAGGGCATCCGCTGTGTAAAACTAAGCCAAAAAGAAAATGAATGAATTAATTAATTAATTTCAATGCTTGGGATTTAAAAAAATAAAACAAGATAGTAGAGATGCTAAATTATGCAAATTTAAAATGTTTTATTTATCAATATACGGTGCTCAACATATATATGTACACCCCTCACAAATCTATCTTTTAAATTAATTTTTTTAATAAGAAGCTATACAATATTTGTCCATATACATTAGATTAGTCAGTACTGAAACCAAATCTGGAGCTTATCCAGCAAAATAACGATCCAAAAACTAGTACACCCAAATTTATGTTACAGAAAAATATTTAATACAAATTTTTTAAAAAGAGGAAAAATCAAGAGAAAGAAAAAAAAATTCATAGAAAATTTGTAGGTAATTTTATTACTTTTATAATTTTTATTGGTGACGCAGTGGCGCAGTAGGTAGTGCTGTCGTCTCACAGTAAGAAGGTTGCTGGTTCGAGCCTCAGCTGGGTCAGTTGGCATTTTTGTGTGGAGTTTGCATGTTCTCCCCGCGTTCGCGTGGGTTTCCTTTGGGTACTCCGCTTTCCCCCACAAGTCCAAAGACATGTGGTACAGGTGAATTGGGTAAGTTAAAATTCTGCTTAGTGTATATGTGTGTGAATGAGTGTGGATGGATGTTTCCCAGTGATGGGTTGCAGCTGTAAGGGCATCCGCTGCGTAAAATATAGGCTGGATAAGTTGGCAGTTCATTCCACTGTGGCTAAGGGACTAAGCCGAAAAGAAAATGAATGAATGAATTATTTTTATTACTTTAATTTAATTATTTATTTTGCAATATTTTGCTTAGATTTAATTGTATTATCTTTCAATTTCTAAATATGTTTAATGACTAAAATATTATTTTATTAAATGTATCTGTTTAATAAATCTGTTTTGTTTAAATGCATCAAAATACATTGCCTATATTCACAGAGAAATTGATAAAAAATATTCATTTTCAAGATGGGGTGTGCTCAATTATGCTGAGCACTGAATATGATGTCTTATTTTTAATTCTCTGTTTTTGTGCATCTTGTGCATGTTATTATAATGTTTCAAAATAATTAATTGACATAAAAAATAATAGAAGCTAAATTCATCAAAGACTTACCAAATAGCAAATAGCATGCAGTTTTTTATTTTAAAGATAAGCCTCTGGGATTTTACAACAGGCTTTTTCAATAGATGGAAATAATACCTATTTTTAGAAAAAATACCTAACTTTAGAAAAAATACCTAACTTTGCCTTTATTTAATTAGATAAATTAAATGCAATAATTAAATAAATGGAACAGGAAACTTAAACGGTTGCATACAGTAGCTAAATGCTGTAGTCATTTTTGTGAAAACCTGGCAACTCATAAAGCGATTCATGAACATATGCGGTAGTAGGAAGTGGTGAATGAGGAAAGAACACGCCAGTGCGCGGGCGGTTAAAGGGGACTGCAGAACATTATTATATCCGCCAGAATAAACCGTCTTTGAAAGCCCAACTCCATACTTCACCGCTGTAAGTATTGCTGTTGCCGTTTGGAAAATATAGATGGCATTTTGTCCATTATCGCTGTACCAATTTCAATTTGTTTATCTGCAACACCAAAATTGGATGCATGCGATACCTTTCAGATGAATCCCAATGTCAGTTTTATAAAAGCTGATATTATATTTGCTGTGGTGTTAATATAATGTTATAATATAATAATATAGTAATGATCAGTGCCTGTCTGGAAGTGACTGCAGAAGTTACTGAGCTGTCATGACAAGTTGTAAATGTTTGGCTTAGTAAAATCACGTATTGAATACAAGCAAAGATTAAATGCCCTCTAAATACATAAGCATTATCCTCTGCGTATCTTTCATTTCTGGTAATGATAAGCTGATGATGATTTAACTGGTGCTGACAGTTTTCCAAACTGTTTAGTCAAGGTGTGATTTACTGTTTATGATGTATAATTTCATATATAGAGAGTAAAATCTCATGTTTTGGTGCTGTAAACAGAAGGATGTCACCAGATGAATTAGTCTACCTAGGAATCCTTGCTGCAACAATACCTGTGGGATTCCTCTTCCGCTACCTAAGTAAGTCTGGGCATGTCCATCTTCACATTGTTGTGCCAATACTCATAAAGTAGGATATTTTTGTTGACATAGTTTTACAGTATCTTTAGAATGTGTGAAGACTGAGAACATTTTGTTTTGTGTGTAAAAAACTATAAAATAATAAATGATACAGCTTGAAATCACATCTAAAACACACAATAAGCTCAGCTGTAAGAACAGACTTTCTGACCAAACTGAACTTATTCATTCACAAAACAAACACTAAAACAATAAACTTTTAAAATGAAAGTTTGGTGGCACGGTGGCTCAGTTCGAGTCCCGGCTTGGTCAGTTGCCGTTTCTGTGTGGAGTTTGCATGTTCCCTTCATGTTCACATGGGTTTCTTTCAGGTGCTCTGGTTTCCCCCACAGTCCAAAGACATGTGCTATAGGTGAATTGAATAAACTAAACTGACCTTAGTGTATTAGTGCATGTGTTAATGAGAGAGTGTATGGGTGTTTCCCCATACTGGGTTGCAGCTGGAAGGCCATCCACTGCGTAAAACATATGCCGGAATAGTTGGTGGTTCATTCTGCTGTGGCGACCCATGATAAGTAATGGACTAAGTCGAAAGAATATGAATGAAATGAGAGTTTTTCTACACAATAAACATCTTACCAAATATACAGACTTTACAGATCTCAGTTGTTATTATAGTGCATTATAGTGTATTATAGGGGTTTCTAAGCTGTTCAGCCCACAACCCCAAAATAATAATGCCAGGGATTCAGGACCCCCACTATCTTCTGAGGTGGTTATAAATATACAAATGTTAAATACACACACTAACAATAGGTCTAAATAAACATGAGCATAATGACAACACAAAAATGCCATATAATCATCTTTTTATAGTAATTCTTTTTTTTTTTTGGTTATTTTCAACATGATAAGGACTAATAAGATGGGAGGGAACAATGTTGGAACATAACGAGTACATTATTGATTTAATTTTGGAGACCGACACTCTAAGATCATCCTCCATGTTCAGTTTTGATCTGTATATATTTATAATGTGAGTTTCAAAAATGTGTTGGAAAGCTTATCATAGTGCTGAAAAAAATGTATTTGATGCAACTAACACTTGCCATGTCATTATTAATCTAACTAATGTAATCACCCCAGGGGTCGCAATCCAATGAAAAAAAATTGAAAGGCTGATGACTTTTTATTTGCATGTTGTTGTTTTTTTACTATTTAAAAAAAATCTTTTGTAGGATATGGGTAAAATATGGTAAAACTATTCATTCATTCATTTTCTTTTCGGCTTAGTCCTTTTACTAATCTGGGGTCACCACAGCGGAATGAACCGCCAACTTAGCATATGTTTTACACAGCGGATGCCCTTCCAGCTGCAACCCATCTCTGGGAAACATCCATACACACTCATTCACACTCATACACTACGGATAATTTAGCCTACCCAATTCACCTGTACTGCATGTCTTTGTACTGTGGAGGAAACCGGAGCACCCGGAGGTAACCCACGTGAACACAGGGAGAACATGCAAACTCCACACAGAAACGCCAACTCACCCAGCCGAGGCTCAAACCGGCAACCTTCTTGCTGTGAGGCGACAGCACTACCTACTGCGTCGCCTGGTACAACTAATAGTTTAATAAATTTATTTGATTTTTGGAACTCAGCAGGAGACCACCATTCACTGTAGTGCAAGCCCCACTTTGGGTCAAAATGTAATGGTCAATTTAATGGCGGTTACAGTTTAAAAGTAATATTTTATTCCAGCACTATGTTAATAAATAAAATGTTCCCATAAATGCAGCATGGTGGCGCAGTGGTTTGCACTGTCACCTCACAGCAAGAAGGTCGCTGGTTTGAGTCCCGGCTGGGTCAGTTGACGTTTCTGTGTGGAGTTTGCATGTTTTCCACGTGTTCGCATGAGTTTCCTCCCAGTGCTCCAGTTTCCCCCACAGTCAATAAGACATGCGGTATAGGTGAATTGAGTAAACGAAAGTAGTAGTGCCGTAGTGTTTGAGTGTGTGTATGAGAGAGTGTATGGGTGTTTCCTAGTACTGGGTTGCGGCTGGAAGGGCATCCGCTGCATAAAACATATGCTATTCATATGGAATAGTTGTCGGTTCATCTGCTGGTGGCAAGCCCCGATAAATAAGGGACTCAGCGGAAGGAAAATTATTGAATGAATATCACATAAAAGATGTCAACTGATTTTTAGTAATAGAAGAATATCTACTGGGAAAATTAAGCTTAAGTGTCTCACTTTAGGGTTTGTAGTAAAAAAAGGAAAGACCTTCACAAATGTTGTTTAGCACTCAGTTTCCTATCCTACCTTTTTATTTTACAACAGTCTAATATCTTTGGATATACCTCACATTAAATAAAAGAGCCACATTTTACATTTCATCTTTTTGTGTACATTATCTACCAGGTCCTCCAGTCAAGCAGGGGGCAGCATTGCTTTTAGGTTTGATCATTTCTATCGCAACCTGTGGGATCCACACCCTTCATTCACTGTGTACAGTGTTAGGAACATGGCTAATTATCAAAATCAACTGGAGGTTAGTGTGATATGTAGATTTCTGGACATTTATTCAGAGCTATTCCACTGCAACCCTGTTCTCTTGTTTTATTTAGAAGTGCTCCTGCTCTGTCTTTGGCCTGGACGTTTCTATATCTCCTCTTTTTCCGTCTGGTCACCTGGTTTGGCCTTCCTCAGCCCACACCCTTTGCCAATGCCATTCAGCTTCTTTTGACATTAAAGGTAAAACAAAACAAATTCTACACATTTTCCATGTTTTCATTTCTTGATGTTTTCTATTGGATGTCATTTTTTGAACACTCAGATGGTCAGCCTAGCCAATGAGGTTCAATGTTATCACTTGGAGAGGAAAAAGGAAGTGAGCACCTTCAGCAAGTCTCCAGTGGTGGCAGGGCTTTCCCATGAGCCTTCACTCTATGACATTATATCATACAGCTACTGCTATGTGGGCATAATGACAGGTATTTTGCATGTTGCTTTGAATGTCTTTATGTCTATTCAAATGTTGTGTACAGTACTGTTTGTTTTGCATGTGTGTTAACTTGTCTCTCTTGTTTTTCTCTGCTACTAGTTCAGTAATGTGTGAGTCTAATTTCTTTTCATAACTGATTGTTTATTATTTCCCCTCTCTTGACATGGTTTGTCCTCCCATCCATGTGCTTCAATTCAATCATTCTGTTTGTCAAATTGATGTGCCTCTTTTTACACTCCATTGCATTGATTCCACACCCTTCCCTTTCTATCCTAATATCATGTGCCATCTTTGCCCATCTGCTTCATGTCTTCATTGATAACTCTTACCATGCTCTCGTCATGTTTCTTCATTTTCCATTTTCTCTCCCATCCACTCAATGATTTCCCCCAGGTCCATTTTTCCGGTTTCAGACATATGCAGACTGGTTGCAGCAGTCAAGTCCGCTGTCTCTGCCGGGTAAAGAGCCGTGTCTGCAGAGGCTGAAGATGGTTCCTGTTTATGGACTTCTCTTTATTGCCGTCAACTCTGTCTTTCCTTTGTCGTATGTGCGTACTGAAGATTTCCTGGAGCACAACTACTTTTACAGGTTTGTTTTTCTTGAATAAAAGACCAATTCAGACTAGTCTAAAGGCCTTGTCACACTGAGTGTGCCACAATAATGTCAGACAAACACACAGATAGAAAATAAATTTTTGCTCATTCATAGCGGCATGCAAGGTTGCGCTGACCAAAACTATGCGTTTTTGACAGTCTGACCACTACAATGCTTATTTTGCAAATACATCTTGTTTTTTTCTGTTTGTCTGTCAACTGCACAATATAAATAACAGTAAATTAAGAAAAAGTTTGTTTTTACACCAGAATTACAAACTATCTATCATGATTACAACACTTAAAATTATTAAACTTACCATTAAGCACCATTTTCAATGGTTATTTTTATTTATTTATTTATGGCGGATGTCCTTCCAGCTGCAACCTATCACTGGGAAACTTTCATACACTCTCATTCACACACAAAAGCTAAAGATAATTTAGCCTACCCAATTCACCTGTACCACATGTCTTTGGACTTGTGGGGGGAAACCGGAGCACCCGGAGGAAACCCACGCAAACATGAGAAGAACATGCAAACTCCACACAGAAATGCTCGAATCAGTGAACTTCTTGCTGTGGGGCGATCGTGCTACCCACTGCGCCACCGTGACACCCCTTCATTTATTTATTTATTTATTTGTTTGTTTGTTTATTGTGTGTGTGTGTGTATGTGTTTTGTAGTTGCTGTAACTTTCATCAGAACATTCTCTCTTCTCAGTCATGATAACAAACATCTAAAATCCACTACATTGGTTTTCAAAACAGTTGTCTATGGTATAACGCCATCAAATGGGGCCTCCCCATTTCAGTTGGAACCCGGGGAACAGTCAAATGATAAGATTGACATGAACGTAGGGCATACTGGCTTTTTGACTTATGAAAAAGGAAACTTAAATATAAGGGCACCGGACCCAGAAGGGCCTTGTAGACCAGAGTCATCCATTGGGTGTACCTTCTTACATTCAGAGAAGGCCACTCAGCTTTGGCATACAGTTCACAATGGTGAGTTAGTATCTGACAGCCTGTAACAAACCTTGGAGCGCTGTGATAAACATAATTGTAGCAGCTCTGGGAGCTTCAAATCTAAGCATATGGCACATTTCCTTTTAGGTAGAGAAAAAAAATAAACAGACTGGTCAAAACGGATGCTCAGTTTGTCGAGCCCCTGTTCATCGCATCTGTTGTGAACAACTCTGTTGGTATCTGTTGTTTTGATTCAAGAATGTCATCTTACAATTGCATGATTTAAAGGGCCGTAAAGACACGATATGACTGAACCCTAAAATTACTTATGTATGATAAAACAGCACTGCTGCTTCTTCTCTAGAGGTGAAAATTGCATACTTTGCCTTTAAGGGATGCTCAGAAATGTTAGCTTTTCAAAAGAAAGTGACAGCTTTACCCCTTTGTTAACAATGTCATTTTTAACACCAAACATACGTGCAATTCATAAGCAGGGGCAGATTTAGCATTTGGGGGCCCTTAGCAACTCCAGCTATAGAGCCCAATTCCTGAAATGTACCCTTTCTACTTTTATTTCATTTTTATTTATTGTGCAGTTTTTATTATATAACTGAATCTTGTTTTCTATGTTTTATCTTAATGCAATCTCTACATTTTAAATGATTCATTTTCTTAAAGTGAATTTACAACTAAAAATAATTTATTTATTTTTTTTTTATAAATTTGACTGCCGGACTGCTCCATGATTGGGGGTGGTGGATAATTTATTTTATAGTATTATTATTACATAACATTACATTATTATATTATTATTATTATATTTTAGTGTGTATTAATATTTATTTATGCAAAAATGTATTTGATTCTCACTATACAAAATATAATAGAAAATGATGTTATATATGGGATATAGGTATAATTTATACTTCTGGATATTCATTGGGGGCCCCGAAAGTTCCTGAGGCCTTCAGCGGCCGCTTACCTCGCTTATTGGTTAAATCCGTCCCTGTTCATAAGGTAAATGCATGATCACTTCAGAATGAAAGTCAGCTCAGATATTTTTAATCCATATTGTATTTATACTTAGTGGAGTAAGACTTCTTAAAAAAAAAGGTCTGGACCCACATATTTATTGCACCAAGGATCAGATTACTTATTCGAATGAATATTTACTAAACAATTGAGTTTTTATCTAACCAAACCTGACAGATGTGAACACATTTTAAAAGTAAGGTCTAAAGGAGATGTTAAAATAAAATCTCAGTTCATCACATTTTCCGTACCCAAATCATAGGACCATATTGGTGTTATATTTCAGGTTTTTCTACATGGTGGCAATCTTCTTTGTATTCCGGATGCGTTTCTACTCAGCATGGTGTGGAGCAGAAGCAGGCTGCATCAGTGCAGGACTAGGCTGTTACCCACAGGGGGCGCTGTCCAAACCTGGAGGAGGACCAACTGTGAAATATAGGTATTGTAGGGTGATTCATTTTACGACCTGAAAGCTTTTTATAGTTTGACTGTAACTTGTAAATATGATTACTTTAATGTCCTGCCCAAATATATTCAGTCATGAGGCATAGCAGGAAATAACAATGATTGTTCTTTGAAGTGATGTATGGTAGAACTTTAATTGCAGAAGAAGAAAAATTTACACGCTACAGTAACTGACATGAAACAGGATCCCATAAAAACACAGCAATAGAGGATCACAGTTATGCAATATTAACCGCATATGTAAAGACAAAGACTATTTGTAAAGGAGGATAGATGGAGAGGATGCAAAACCACTTAAAGGGATAGTGTGCTGTCCCTTTAATGCATATTTCATTCATTCATTTTATTTTCGGCTTAGTCCCTTTATTAATCAGGGGTCGCCACAGTGGAATGAACCAACAACTTATCCAGCATATGTTATTATACAGCGGATGCCCTTCCAGCCACAACCCAATACTGGGAAACATCCACACACTCTTGCGTTCACACACATACACTAAGGCCAATTTAGCTTATTTATTTCACCTATAACGCATGTCTTTGGACTGTGGGGGAAACCAGAGGAAACACACGCGAACACGGGGAGAACATGCAAACTCTACACAGAAATGCCAGCTGATCCTTAATGCATATTTGAACTGTTTAATATTTGTTTAATATATGTTTAATATTCGATTTTTCTTTTAAACATAAAAAAAAAAAAAAAATATATATATATATATATATATATATATATATATATATATATATATATATATATATATATATATATATATATATATATATATCTGCACACCATGACTGCAGTTATTTTATACATTTTAAAATGGTTTGTATATGTTATGGGGAAATGCTAATTTTTCAGAAACCAATACTTCCGCTTTTAGTGTCACAGGATCCTTTAGAAATTAATTGTGCTGCTTGTTTATGCATGTTGTTCATTTATTTTAGATATTATATTCAAAGTTCATAATAACATTTTTGAAAACCAAAATAATTTAATAAAAACAACATGAAAATAAATATTTATTTACAAACATAGAAATACATAGAAACTAGATTTAACAGTGTTAATAAATATGAACTTTTCAGGGAGCATTAGATGTCAACAATAACCTAACAACCTGTATTTTGTAAACAATAGGTGAAATGAGGATGCACAAACATATAAATATTACTTATTTAAAAAAAAATGTTATGTTACCAATATATTAGAATCAGTACTCACTTACTCTTAAAAAAACATTATTTCTTCAGCCTGTACCTACAAAACTATCTAGAAGAAATTCTAGCTCACTTGTGGTTTGATCATATGATTGCTAAAGTTAACGATATGTTGTTTACCTTTCAGCCCTGATCCTGAAACAGCTGTAGAGTATGACTTTAAAACGATCCAGAACATTGACTGCTATAACACTGATTTCTGCGTGAAGGTCCGTCATGGTATGCGCTACTGGAACATGACAGTACAATGGTGGCTTCACCACTACATCTACCCAAACGCCCCATTCAGAGCATATGCCCTCAGGTGCGAACATGTACATCTGACCATTGCATTGTGTTTTAAAGAGTCGGTTCACCCAAAAACGAAATTCTGTTATTAATTATTCACTCTCATGAGACCCTAAGACCTTTATTCATCTTCAAAAAAAAAATAATTAAGATAATTTAGATGTAATCCAAGAGCTCTCACATACTTCATTGACGACAATGGTCCAGAGACATTCAAAGTCCAGAAAAGGAGCCAAAACACTGTCAAAGCATTCCGTGTGACTTTAGTGGTTCATATGCAATACACAAACACACACACACAAAAGTAAACACTACTCTTCCTGGGCAGGGTGTGCGTTTACTACAGGCAGTATAACATGTTGCAATTAGGGCCAGGACACACCAAGTAAACAGTCTGCCATTGGGCTTCGTTGGTTAACGTTGGTCCGTGTAGTTGGATAGGTGTGTTTCACATGTCGCCTCTTGTCCGATTAATGTCGGATCATGTTGGCCCAATTCAGCATGTTGAATCTGCATTGGCACTCTGGTTATTTAGTAACAAATAGAGCGCGGGTGTGATGTAGTGAAGTGACAATTAAAGTCACAAAAGGCAACACAAAGTTTTTTTGCTACATTTCTCAAATATTTGCAAGCGATGTGAATTATTAGACAGTTACTGTGATAATGGTACCGAACGCTGCTTTGTTTATGCTTTGCACATGTGCGTCAGAAGTTCTGGTTGCACAATGTGAATGAGAAAACAGATACTGCCATCTGGGAGTGCAGAAAGACACGTCCTCCCATGCAGGCACAGCATGCCCACTTTCATTTTAGTCTGCTGCCGTCTGTTTGGTGTGTTCAGGAGCAGCTTTTCGGACCAGACAAGACCAGACGGGACACAGCTGGGTTTCATCTGTGCTAGTTATTTTGGCGTCGGCTTGGTGTGTACAGGCCTTCAAAGTTAGCATCGCAACACGCAGGCATCGTATTGCCTTTAGTAAACGTGCACCCTGATCTGATATAGGCGTAAGACATAGGTCAGGGATAGGCAACTTTGGTCCTGGAGGGCCACTGTCCTGCAGAGTTTTGCTCCAACACTAATCAAACACACCTTAACAAGCTAATCAGTATCCTCAAGATAACTAGAAAGTTATAGGCAGGTGTGTTTGATTAAGGTGGAGCTCAACTCTGCAGGATAGTGGCCCTCCAGGGCCGAAGTTGCCCATCCCTGAAGTGAACGCAGTTGTTTTTGCCATTTTGTTTTGGCACATTAAAGTGATCTTGAAGCTTTGTATGATTACAGCTGAAGTAACATAGAAGGTTTTGACTTTGTTTTTGATTACTTTTCTGGACATTGAGCAACTCAGGGTTTTGAAGCAAATGTATGGCGAGTAATTAATAACATAATTAACATTTTTGGGTGAACTAACCCTTTAAAAGTACCATTATTGATCAACTTTGACTTTCCTTATGTTATGTCAGGGCTGGATGGACGATGTTAATCAGCGCTTACTGGCATGGCCTTCATGCTGGTTACTACCTCTCGTTTCTCACCATCCCACTGTGCATCGCAGCCGAAACGGCAATGGAGGCATCAGTCAGAGCCCGTCTGGGACCAGCAGGCCAGAATATTTTTGACCGGATCCACTGGTTCCTCAAGATGAGGGCTTATGATTACATGTGCATGGGCTTTGTGCTCCTGAAAGCCAGCGACACTATCAGCTACTGGAGCTCCATTTACTTTGTAATTCACATCATCGCAGTTATTTGTATTGCAGTAGGACAGTTTATGAAAGGAGGGAGAAAGAGAGAGAAGAGAGAACGAGGTGAAGGAGAGAAAGAGGATGCGGTCAGAGAGAAGGCTGAGTGAAGCAAAGGTGTGATGTGATAATGCTGATTACTGGAGAGGTGGTATGTTTACACAAAAACAACAAAAACATTTTCCAACATGCACTGTAATAGCCATGACCTGCCATTTAAATGTATTTCGTTTAAAAAACAGCAACAGTTATGCGTAATGAACCCAGGGACGTCAGTCTTTGTTTTATTAACAGTTTCTGTCATTTTCCTAATTCTGATGGTACCATTTATTTTATTATTACACACTTTGTTGTCAGCAGTGCAACATTATATATACATCTGGAACTAGTCAGTATTGTTTAAATTATATTATTGCTCTAAGATGCTTTTAACGATTGGAAAAAGGTTTGTATTATATTTCAGTAGTAATTCTGTCTGTGTTGATCAGTGACCCTGGGACTCCATTTCATCTCCCACACACAGTACTTATAACCAAATCCATCCGTTTACAAAAAAAAACCTGATGAATGTTATATTCACATTACTACTTAGAGCACAAATTAGTAGAGATTTCCTCTTGTGTAATTGTGTCATTGAGGCGAAAAAGGGTTATGTAAGTTGGTCTGCCTTGTTTTTCATCAATTCTGATTGGTGGATTGAGTGTCCGTTGATGGTTATGTGTCATATATCATTATTATTATTACTATTATTATACAAAGAATGTGAAAAGAGCTCATTTTTTATAAAGTAAGTGATTGTTTTTGCAATTTTTTCTTCATTTATTCTTTTTTTTCATACCACATGGTGTACTGGAACATTTTTAAGCCAAAACTTTGTGCTAATAAGCTAAACAGAGTCTAAATAAGGATAAAAGATCAGATGTAAACAGAATCTAATTATTATATAAAAAATCTTTTTCAAAAGAAAATTTTTGATTCACACTGGATGGCAGCGCTTCTGTTTTATTCCTGCTACTGTATACTGTACCTCTAATGTGGCACTTATTTCTTCAACCTTTTGTTTGAAAAAGTATTTTCAATAATATAACCATGAGATTCATTCCTGCTGAATATCCTTCTGATGGACTTGTTTTGTTTGGAAACAACGAGATCGCATCGGATTTTTACATGAGGTTATAGTTTTCATTATTATCTCAAACATTTTTTATCCATTTTTTCCCCACAATAAAAAATAATAATATCATAATATTGCACTAATAGCTGTCATTTTGTCTTGATTTACTCAAAAAATGTACCATTAAAATTTGGCTGAATATATATATATATATATATATATATATATATATATATATATATATATATATATATATATATAGTTCAAGTCAGAATTATTAGCCCCCCTTTAAATTTCTTTTAACTATTACCCAGATGATGTTCAACAGAGCAAGGAAATTTTCACAGTATGTCTGATAATATTTTTTCTTCTGGAGAAAGTCTTATTTGTTTTATTTCGGCTAGAATAAAAGCAGTTTTTAATTTTTTTTAAAACCATTTTAAGGTCAATATTATTAGCCCCTTTAAGCTATTTTTTTTCGATGGTCTACCGAACAAACCATCGTTATACAATAACTTACCTAACTACCCTAAACTGCCTAGTTAACCTAATTAATCTAGTTAAGCCTTTAAACTAACACTTTTAACTAATACTAAATAAGTGATAGAAATATGTTAAATACATTGCCTATTATATAGAAAGTGAGGACATATAATAAAAATGTCTATTATGTATAAAAACATTTTAATAAAGCTTTACATCGCCAACATACAATGAGTGAGCAAAAGCCACGTGATCAAGCTAGTTTGCACTGCCTCACCTGCCTCCCCTGACAGCACGTCCCTGGTTAGCAGCCACCCAGAACACCCCAGAAACTACCCAGTGCCAAGTTTGCCATGGCACCACTATCATTTTAGTTTAGTTACTATAATTTCAGTTCAAAGTTTAAGTCTGTTTAGTTAAAGAACATACTTTTTAAAGAACGTAATCGACTTTGATCCATGAAACAAAAATGATTTAATGAGCAATAAACCACAGGAAGACAACTAACAAACAATACATTTTAACAGATTTAAAACTTTTATTTAATTACTAGTCATTATTCAAACAATCTCACAAATTTATTAAATCTGCAATCAGCTTTTAATCGCATTTGTGATAGAAATATTCTAACTGTGTGTGTGTGTGTGTGTGTGTGTGCGTGTGTGTGTGTGTGTGTGTGTGTGTCTTCCACACATGGTAACAGAATCTGTCAATAAGTTGCCTTTGTGCTCGAGGTCTGACAAGACACAGTTAATGTTTTTAGCTTGTGAGGCTGGTGTTCAGCTGGCAATGAGAACAAGGAAGTGTTTCCAAAGTTTATTTCCATGCGACTCAAAGTCCACATGACAGAGTCCTGACACGCCTGTGCTCTTCTCCGTCAATGGGAATTTGCCTCTGAAACTATGCATTACTGAGTACTGCTATTTTGGTATTGTGCTGTTTGTCGTCTTCATTTTACGTGGTGTCCATCTGATTTCTGATGGAGCTTAGAGAATTCAACAATGTAGTCCATCCACGTCCAGGTAAGAGTGAATGTCTAATTAAGAGCTAATGTCGTTCATGTATGAGCATAAAGGGACAGAGATTACATTACAGGTTAGAGTTGCAAATGCTTGTCCACGTCTATACTGTTTTCTAATTCTGATTATTACTTTATTTATTCATACATTTATAGCCGTATAACTGGTATAAGCCGTATAACTTGTTTTTAAAGACTTTATTTTAGGGACTGTAATTGATCATGTTATGAAATTATGTAGTTGTAATGTTCAATCCTGTCTGAGCTAATCTTACTGTTTCTTACTGTAATATGACGGCTCTACAACATAAACATTTTAATATACAATGTAGAATTATTAGAATAGTTTAAAAACAGCTTTATAGTAAAATACATATTTTATAAAAGAAATCTTTTTGCTGCTTGTTGAAACTCCTTATTTAAAACGAGCTAAATCAACAAAATTTTGTTTTCTGGGGGGATAACTTCATTATTTTAAGTTCAATCAACTTAAAATTGTAAAAACCATTAAGCTAGCTTAATTGATTTTTGTTGGGACAGCATGAAGAAATTGTGTGGAATCCTGCTTTTTAACAGTTTATAGCATGTATCAGAAAATAATGATGAATTGTAATAAAAATTTAAAATAGATATTATTTACACATATACACTACCTGACAAAAGTCTTGTTGTTGATGCCAGCTTTAAGAGCACCAAATATTAACTTGACTTCTAGTTGATCATTTTAAAAGTGGCAGATGGTAGATTTTAACTATAAATTATCTGTTGAACTGCATCCCAATCATCACAAATACTGCAGACGATCTATTGGAACCCACATGGACCCAAGATTCTTATAGAAATCAGTCAAGTTTAGTGAAGGAAAAATCATGGTTTGGGGTTACATTCAGTATGGGGGCATGCGAGAGATCTGCAAATTCTTCAGCAGGATAGAACTCTTCTCATACTTCAGCCTCCACATCAAAGTTCCTGAAAGCAAAGAAGGTCAAGGTGCTCCAGAATTGGCCAGCCCAGTCACCAGACATAACCATTATTGAGCATGTCTGGGGTAAGATGAAGGAGGAGGCATTGAAGATGAATCCAAAGAATCTTGATGAACTCTGGGAGCTATCTTATGTTTGTGTCTGTGAGTTTGTATTTACTTAATTAAATAACAGCTTTAACTTTGGCATTGTCATGTTCTTTATTGATTTAAACAAGTCAAGATTTTCAGGTATAACTGTCTGATAACACTAACAATAGAGCAAAGCTAACAGTCCATAGATACCCTCATGTTTAATGTGAACTCTATTCTAGTTTAAATGGACAGAGATATATAGGTCAGGGCTATGTATAGAAATGTAGTGCATAGAATATTTCAGGAGCTCTCCATTTTGTACAGTACTTGACTGTGTCTCTCTCTGTACAGTTAAACATCATTTTAATATAGGGTAAAATGCGTACGGTTGCAACAGCTTTTGCATTTCCTTCAGTATCTCAGAGACTGTTTGTTCTATATCTTAATATTTTTGTATAACATTTTTATATATTCAAAATTCAAACCCACATGTATCAGATACTCACTCAAAACTCTTAAACATGAACAAAGTCAAACGTTGCAACTATATGAAAATAAGCATTATAAAACACAATATTGGACTTTATTTTATTTGCAAACAGTCTGAATGTAAATTTGTCAAATTCTTAAATGTATTAAATTGGCCATGTAAGACAGGCTAGTAAAAGAGCCGCAAGAACCACATTTTGGTCAATTATTAAAATATATTGTGTGTGTGTGTGAGAGAGAGAGAGAGAGAGACCTCACTGTACTGCCTTCATCCTTCCCTTATTTGCTGCTGACTTCAGAACAAATATCTGCTGTGGGTTTCCACTCTCATAGAATACTGTTAAAAATTAAAATAAAATATAAATTAAAATTATTTAAAAAAACAGACTACACTACCTGGCAAAATCTTGTCGCCTATCCAAGTTTTAGGAACTACAAATAATAACTTGACTTCTAGTTGATCATTTGATATCAGAAGTGGCTTATATGAAAGGCAAAGACCAGATGACGCTTATTTTACCACAATAAAATATGATGATGCCTTGATTTTTTATTATTTATTAGGACAGTAAGGTCAGACTTTACAGAAACAATGTATAATGTAAAGTATCGAATATAAAGTCATGGTGCAGTGGAAAATAAATTTATTTTGTGTATGACTCCTATGAGCTTGGAGGACTGCATCCATACATCTCTGCAATGACTCAAATAACTTTTTAATAAAGTCATCTGGAATGGCAAAGAAAGGACTCAAGATTCTATGGATTCATCTTCAATGCCTCCTCCATCTTACCCCAGACATGCTCAATAATGTTCATGTCTGGTGACTGGGCTAGCCAGTCCTGGAGCACCTTTGCTTTCTTTGCTTTCAGGAATTTTTAGGTGGAGGTTTAAGTATGCGAAAGAGCTCTATCCTGCTGTGGATTTTGCCATCCTGTGATTTGTAATGTAATGGGCAGCACAAATGTCATGATACCTCAGGTTGATGATGTTGCCATCCACTCTGCAGATCTTTCGCATGCCCCCATACTAAATGTAACCCCAAACCATGATTTTTCCTTCACCAAACATGACTGATTTTTATGAGAATCTTGGGTCCGGGGCAGCACGGTGGTGCAGCAGGTAGCACTCTCATCTCACAGCAAGAAGGTCGCTGGTTCAAGCTTTTGGGTGGGTCAGTTGGCATTTCTATGTGGAGTTTGCATGTTTTCCTCATGTTAACGTGGGTTTTCTCCGGGTTCTCCTGTTCCCCCACAGTCCAAAGACATGCGGTACAGGTGAATTGGGTAAGCTAAAAATTGTCTGTAGTGTATGTGTGTGAATGATTGTGTATGGGTGTTTCCCAGTGATGGGTTGCAGCTGGAAGGGCATCCGCTGTGTCAAACATATGCTGGATAAGTTGCCAGTTCATTCCGCTGTGACGATCCCAGATTAATAAAGGGATTAAGCTGAAAAGAAAATGAATGAATGAATGAATCTTGGGTCCATGCAGGTTCCAATAGATCTTCTGCAGTATTTGTGACAACTTAAACTTGAACATAAAACATCTTAATTGCTTTATGTTCAATCTAATTTGTAAAAACAGTTTGGTTTGCAATTGTAATTGCTTTCAAATTCATTGTTTTCACCACCAGACTACCCCAGTCCTGATGTCTCCCAGCATTCCCTGAGGTTACGGACAGCTGCGGCTCCGGCTCAGGAGAGCAGCGGGGTTCAGTTTGACTGGGCTTCTCCTCCTCCTGAAGATGCTGAAGACTCCAGTGAAGCCCGAAACCTCCGCGAGCTGCCGCTGCACATGAGTCTGAAGAGAGCAGTAAGGTAGACATCAATTATCTCCTTACAGCAATGTACAGACATTACATTACCAAAACTGGAATGGAAAGGGAACAACTATTTCTATGTCCAACGAATTTCTAACAGAAACAACCACAGAAAGTTAAGAAAAGTTAACATATACTGTTGAAGTCAGAAATATTAGACTTTCTGGGTTATTTGCTGCTTGTATATAATATTTTCGCACTTTTTTCAACACATTTCTAAACATAATAGTTTTAATAACTCATTTCTAATAACTGATTTCATTTATCATGATGACAGTAAATAATGTTTCACTAGATATTTTTTCAAGGTACTAGTCTTCATCTTAAAGTGACATTAAAAGGCTTAACTAGGTTAATTAGGCAAGTCATTGTATTACGGTGGTTTGTTCTGTAGACTGATAAACTGCTTTTATTTTAGCCGTAATAAAACAAATAAGACTGTCTCCAGAAGAAAAAAATATTATAGGAAATACTGTGAATAATTCCTTGTTCCTTGTTCTGTTAAACATCATTTGGGAAATATTTAAAAAGGGGAAAAATAACAGGAGGGCTTAATAATTTTTAATAATTTAAGGTTAATAATTTTAACCTTAACTGTAATCATTAAGTTACTATATAAACTATTATGGGTTGTTTCTGTTTCTTCCTTCCAGGCAGGTGCAGCAGATGAGAGTTCCAGTTGTGTCCAGTTCTTGGAACATTAAACATTCACAGACATTTCGGCGTTTCTGTGAGGTGGCCAAAACTATTCTTAGCTATTTTGTTCTGTGGAAGAGGGGAATCCAAAGGATAGGAGGTGAAATATTATTGTATTTTGTATTAATTCATTAATTCATTTTCCTTCGGCTTAGTCTCTATTTCAGAGGTGGCTACAGCGAATGAACCGCCAACTATTCCAGCATATGTTTTACGCAGCGGATGCCCTTCCAGCTCCAACCCATCACAGGCAAACATCCATACACACTCATTCACATTTTAGCTTACCCAATTCCCCTATACCACATGTTTTTGGACTTGAAATTGGAGCACCCGGAGGAAACCCACGCAAACACGAGGAGTTAACAATTATGTTTAAAACTAAATTCTCTCTCCATTACACTTACTGATTAAGTACTTATTAAGTTGATTGACTATATGATAATTGTTACTACTAATATAATTAGCCTACTTTTGATCTAATCTGTTTAGCACATTGATTTGAACTGGGTAACAAGTCCATCAAGCATCACATTTAATCATGATTGGGGTGTTTAACTGCTAGCAATTAATTGTATTAAAATTGTATTAAAAGACTAAAATTAGAAATTATAAAACTTAATGAATTACATTTGAGGTCAGAATTATTAGCCCCCCTGAATTATTAGACCCCCTGTTTATTTTTCCCCCAAATTTATGTTTAACGGAGAGATGATTTTTTTCAACACATTTCTAAACATACAATATAACAATTTAAATATAGAACATTTTAATTAAGGACAATCAATAAATTGTGAATAATTTACTGCCCTTGTCTGAATGTAAACAATAAAAATTAACTGTAACCTGAGTATGAGTATTTTAAAACATGATAAAATCCATTTAAAAGATTGCATATAATCTTTTATGACCCAGCTCTGTATAAACTATACACAGAGATATAAAATTGTTTAATTAAAAGACTCTATATGCTGCTCTCATTAAGTACACTCTTTGTCTAGTAAAAGAAGCTCCTGAACATGATAAAATGGAGTTAACAACAACAATTAAACTAAATTAATTGTCATTTCCCCTTCTCTTCATCCACTTGTTTTGCTCAAAGGTCACTTTGGTGGAGGAGTCCAGTCCTACTTTCTGTTCCTGAGATTTCTGGTGATTCTCAACTTTCTGTCCTCCTTGTTAATCGCAGCGTTCGTACTCATTCCCAGCATTGTGTTTCGCTCCTTGAACTTCAACTCCACCTCCAACATCACTATAGTCAACATAACAGGTAGGAACACTGTCTCCCTTCCAGACACAAACACAAAGGCTGTCACACGTCAATGCCTCTAATGAGAAGATTCTTGCTGTTTACCTGATACCACAATTCTCTTTGCTTGGCCTGAGATCATTTCGAGTATTCATAAAAGCAGAAAAACCAGTCTGGCAACATACATCTACTTTACAAAGCCTATTAAATAAATAAAAAAAACAACAACAGCACTTATGGCATGTTTTGTTCTGAAGCATTGGTTGATCTGGTTAATAATTCATTTTAGTAACTAATCATTAAAAAATAGATCACTTTACAAAGAATTTGTAATTTAGGTCATTTCTTCCTTGTTCTAATATGTTTTTCTTATGTTGAGCAAAACTTGTAATAGTTTGCCGTGCAGTTTTACTAATCTTTTTCTCTTAATTATATTAGTTTAAGGGTTTAAACACAATAAGGATTAACACTCTTTGTTGAAATACTACAATCAATTAAGCATTAAACACAATATTTCTTTATAATTATAAATCCATTTGAAAAAACACTCTTTGAATGTCTGTTTTCACTATACTGGTGTGAATTCACTGTACATGAACTTTTAAATCGCATTTTGATTATTTTGATTGCCACAGGTTTAGAGACCTGCATGCAGTATGATCCAAAACCTGATGCTCTCATGGTGTTCTTCACATACTTTCTGGACCTGGTTTCAGGCACGGTATGGACAGATTTATAGATATTTTTGTGGATACATTGAAAATTTAGAAATACTGAAAATTCTGAATAGATATAAAAATACAATTATATTGAGAAGTATCACAATTTAAAACATACCTTTTATATCAAAAACTGTTTAAACTAAAATCTAATTTATTCCTGGGATGGCAAATCTGAATTTTGAGTGGGAATTTTGATTTCACATGATGAATTGGTTATAATATATATATACATTTTATCCATTTCTCTGTGAATATAGCTAATATATTTTGGTGCATTTTAACAAAACAGATTTATTAAACAAATATATTTATTAATTTAACATTTTAGTCACCAAACATTTAGAAATAAAAAGATAATACACTTAAATTAATGCAAAATATTGGGAAAAAAATTAAAAACTACAATTTTCAACTAAATATATTTAATTGTTTTTGTTTCTCTTAAATTTAGCTCTTTTTAAAAAATATATTTTTATGTAACATAATTTTGGGTGTTCTAATTTTGGACTGTTATCATAAGTTATTTTATTAGATTAGCTCCAGATTTGGCTTCAGTACTTACTAATATATATATATATATATATATATATATATATATATATATATATATATATATATATATATATATATATATATATATATATATATATATATATATATATATATATATATATATATATATATATATATATATATATACACACACACACACACACACACACACACACACACACACACACACACACACACATACAGTTGAAGTCAGAATTATTAGAATTTCTTTTCATTTTTTTTTATATTTCCCAAATGATGTTTAACAGAGCATGGACATTTTCACAGTATGTCTGATAATATTTTTTCTTCTGGAGAAAGTCTTATTTGTTTTATTTCAGCTAAAATCAAAGCAGTTTTTATTTTTTAAAAACCATTTTCAGGTCAATATTATTAGCCTCTTTAAGCTATATTTTTTTCGATTGTCTACACAGAACAAACCATCGTTATACAATAACTTGCCTAATTACCCTAACCTGCCCAGTTAACCTAATTAACCTAGTTAAGCCTTTAAATGTCACTTTAAGCTGTATAGAAGTGTCTTAAAAAAATATCTAGTCAAATATTATTTACTGTCATCATGGCAAAGATAAAATAAATCAGTTATTAAAACTATTATGTTTAAAAATGTGTTGAAAAAATCTGTCCTCCGTTAAACAGAAATTGGGAAAAAAATAAACAGGCTTCAATTGTAACTGATGCCAGTCTTTAAATAGTAATGTAAAAGAACTGTATTAAATGTAGCATTGTCAGCATTTTTGTTGCGAGCTTTTACAGTTACACATGTAACATTTTCATTTAAACTTAAATGTGAACCGAATTAAAATAAAATGCACAATATATTATTCACAAAATGTACGCTACTACTGTTTCAAGTTTATTTAGTCTGACATGTAAGCTATTTCTTTGTCTGTGAATATTTGCATTGTCATGTCCTCCATCAGGGTTTTATGGAATATTCATACCTTTTTTATGGCTATTATAATAACACAATGATTGAAAGCAATGGCTTCTCTTACAACATCCCTCTGGCCTACTTGTTGACGGCAGCCTTCTACTTCCTCTTCTGCTTCGTTTGTATAATTATTAGGTGAGTCAGCTTTTGTCAGAGTTGTTAAAAGGACATTGCTGTAGAATTAAGCTGACTTCTCTGTCTGTCCAACAGAATGGGTGGCACGGCTCGTGTTGTTGTAGAGACAGGTGCAGGAGCAGCCGGGGGTTACTGTATGCTGGTGTTTACAGGATGGGATCACGGTCTTCAAGGAGACCGCGCCATAAAACTAAAACAAAACAACGTTCGCTACCGGTTACAGGTTTGTGCACGGGAAAACAAAACTAGAAATGAAATGCCCTCAGGTATTTATGATGGAAATACTACGGATGCACCAATGTTTTTATGTTTTTTTTTTGCCTGTTACCAGTTCTGAATTTAACATTTAAAAAACTTTTAACTGATATGATACCGATATTGGTCAATTACATACAGAACTATATTTTTTCTGCAATTAATTTGATTGAAGATGAATTGGATCTGCATAACATTTTACTAAATATTTTACTAAATGCAAAAGACAATAAATCACAATCTTCAAAGGTGATTTTTGCTATTTAATAAGTCTGGTGAAAGGGGTGGTTCTTTTTTTCTCAAAAAGTGGACATTTTTGTTACTCATTTTGTTACTCATTTTGTTATTCATTACTCACCTCATTTTCTATTTAACTATGAGGTTTAAATAGAGCATTTTTTTCTGGATTAGCTTGTCAGATGTCATTACAACCACACTTTTTGATGTACCAAAAACATCTCCTAAAGATTTAGAATAAAGAAATATGAAAAGGTTGTTGTTATTATTATTTTTAAATGCAAATATATCACATCATATATCATTAGAAAAAAAGGAATCTATTAAAGTTTTAAAACTGTAACCTCTTGTCATTCATTAGGCTGGTAACAAACTGGGGTGCGTTTCCTAAAAAACAACATAACTCGTAGCTGAACTATCAAAGTACGATGCATCATTTGGGAAAAGAAATATGTAGTGATGAGTGTTACCCCAAAACCGTAGTTTCTCTGTCGCAGATCCATTGTTTGAACCACATTACTTTTAACGAAAAACGCCCATAATGATGCTCTAAACGGGGTGGTAACAACTTTTTTAGAGCAGAACCCCATTAATTTCAACAATTATATTGTTTTACATGCACATGTGTAAAAATATTATTATTATTATTATTATTATTATTATTATTATTATTATTATTATTATTATTATTATTAAGTAGGACATTGTTTATTTATTTTTTATTTTTTGAAAAGTCTACTTTTACAATTTGACACATTGAAACCACTGCAGAAATATACAGCGCCAGAGGTGTAGTTGCAAGCATACAAGTTTGCAAGTTTGTGAATGTTCGTTGGAACGAAGGATTCGGGAAATGCCAAATCAACGAACTATGTTTGTAATGATGGAACTTGCGACCTTATTAGCCAAGGATGGTTTTCGGAAACGCACCCCTGGCCAGCACATTCAACTTTGCTCAGTCAGAATTTGTCCATTTGAATAATAAAAAATAAAAACATAATAATAGTACATTTTTTCTAGCCTCTAGCCTGAATATTTCTTTCATTAACTTTTATTTGACATATAATAAAAGAGATTTAGTGAACTCAACAAATAAATCTGTGTGCTTGCTGTTTGTAAATTATATATTTTTCTGACTCACTACAAATTTTTTATATTGTCCAAGATGTAGCCAAGATTGAATAGATTTAGACAAAACTAGCCAATGGTTTTTGCCATCGCTTGATCATGGTGCACACCAGTTGCTTACATTGCTTGCATTTTGAACATATCAGACAAACAGGTTACATTTACATTACATTTTTACATTTTAAATTACATTTTTTGCAAGCATTTGATGATTTTTGTCTAAGAAAAATGTTGGATTATTCAGCAAATGTGCAACTGATTTCCTCCATGTAAGCAATAAACCATCTGTATGTGCTTTTTTATATTATTGCTGATATGCTGATAGCTTTCATTTAATCTAATATCAGCAGCAGATATATATATATATATATATCGGTGCATTCTTAGAGAATACGGTGACTCATTGCACAGGTTCTTTTTGGAAAGTATTTTTGCCTGTCATTTTGACTCCATCTGACTCTGTGTTTCTGTTCCTCAGGTGGATTTAGAAGAGGAGAGGCTTAAAAAGAAGGCTGCCTCGCTGACTTTGGGCCAAACAGTCTCTCTCTATGCTCTTCGAATTTTCCTTAATCTAATAGTCTCGACACTCGTCGGTGCAACCTTCTTTGGCATTGCTAAGGCAACACAGTTCAGCCAGGTTAGTTCAATAAATTAAAATGAGGAAGTTTGACAATGTAGAATCCCATTATGGCCAGTAATTGGTGGTAATTCCTGATTCATGGTAGGGCAATATGGCAAAAAAAGTATATATTATTATAGTATTTTATTGTATTTTAATTATTTTGCTGAATTACTATATTACACTGTATATCTTGATGTTTTATCTCTGTATTTTGTTTGTTTAGCTTTTTGTTCACCCTGCTCAGGGTTGTCCAGTGAAGCTGTTTATATTAAAGCATTTGATGCTTTTGGTCTGAGAAAAATGTTGGATTATTCATATATTAATTTAATTATTTTGTTTTATTTTGTTGTATTTTAATTGCTTTGTTGAATTACTATATACACTGTATATCTTGGTATTTTATCTCTCAGACAATCCTCATTCATTTATTTTATTTTCGGCTTAGTCCCTTTATTAATCTCGGGTCACCACAGTGGAATGAACCGCCAACTCATCCAGCATATTTTTTATGTAGCGGATGCCCTTCCAGCTGCAACCCATAACTGGGAAACATCCATACACACTCATTCACACACACACTATGGACAATTTAGCCTACCCAATTCACCTATACCGCATAGGGAAAACTGGAGCACCTGGAGGAAACCCATGTGAACACAGGGAGAACATGCAAACTCCACACAGAAACACCAACTGACCCAGCCGAAGCTCGAACCAGCGACCTTCGTGCTGTGAGGCAACAGCACTACCTACTGTGCCACCGCGTCGCTCAGACAATCTTTATATAATATAATATAATATAATATAATATAATATAATATAATATAATATAATATAATATAATATAATATAATATAAGCGACGCAGTTGCGCAGTAGGTAGTGCTGTCGCCTCACAGCAAGAAAGTTGCAGGTTCAAACCTCGGTTGGGTCAGTTGGCGTTTCTGTATGGAGTTTGCATGTTCTCCCTGCGTTCGCGTGGGTTTCCTCCGGGTGCTCTGGTTTCACCCACAGTCCAAAGACATGCGGTACAGGTGAATTGGGTAGGCTAAATTGAATGTATGTGTGTGAATGAGTGTTTATGGGTTTCCCAGTGATGGGTTGTGGCTGGAAGGGCATCCGTTGCGTGAAACAAATGCTGGATAAGTTGGCGGTTATATTCGCTGTGGCAACCCCAGATTAATAAAGGGACTAAGCTGAAAAAGAAAATGAATGAATAATATAATATAATATAATATAATATAATATAATATAATATAATATAATATAATATAATATAATATAATATAATATAATATAATATAATATAATATAATATAATATGATATAATATAATATGAAAATTGAATTAAAATTCATGTGTTTGTTTAATTTTTTGTTCACCCTGTCCAGTGTTGTCCTGTGCAGCAGTGTTTATATTAAAGGCTATAAAAGCGTGTGTATGTAACCATCTGTGCTACACATTATGGTTAACATCACATGACATACTAACATTGTAAAAACAAAAATTCATGCTTCATAAAACTGATGTTAAATTCACCAAACTAATAATCTTTTAATAATTTAATGAATCCCTTTACAATAGTCCAGTTTTAAAGTGTGTCAAAAAAAAGGTAACACTTTACAGTATGAGACTTGTAGTTAATATTAGTTAATACATTTCCTAACATGAACAAACAATTAAAAATAAATTAATTACTATATTATTTCATGTAAGTGCCAATCTGTAAGCAGCACACAGCACTATTTAAAGTATGTTTACTTTATCTTATGAGCTATTTTAAAGCCCCAATATAAAGCATGACTCATGACAAAGTGGATTATGCTCTTTGCCTCCAGCAGCTCAAATGCACATTTATCAAACTGTTGTCAGTTCACTAATACTCTAATGACTGCTAGTTGACATGTAGTAATAAGTAACAATAATTAATTGTTGCATATCTCTCTTTTCCCCTAAGTCTATGAAAACAACAGGTTTTACGGGGCTACTGTTGCAGTACTTACCCTCCATGGTCATAACAGCAAGCAATTTTGTGGTGCCCTTACTCTGTGACAAGATTGCATTACTGGAAAAGTATTCCCCCAGTACCACGGTTATCCTAGCCTTGCTCAGGTTTGATCAACACTTGCATCCGCACTGAATGAAGATATCAAAGAGAACAAAGAACAGAAATATAATAAGCACTTCTTGTTTAGCCTTGGTTGGAGTCCTCGATGAGAGCTCTTCATTAAATAGCTTACAAAAAATGATTTTAAATGAAACCCTGTCATATTCTCTTAACACTCACACATTGTCCATCCATCCACCGCTCTCTTTGATTTGGTCTTTGTTGTCATTCTCTTTTTCTGCTCCTGCAATGCTGCTTATTCTCTTTGTTGTTTGTTGTAGGGCAGTGTTTTTGCGTTTGGTCAGTTTGGGTGTTTTGCTGTACACTCTATGGGAGCAGATTACCTGTAAAGGAGAGATTGGCAGTGATGACTGTAAACTTTGCGGTTATTATTATAACCAATACAAGGTAAATGAGATATGCACTCATTCATAAATTGGTCAGATCAGATACACTACCACTAGTTAGCATAAAAAGTCATTGTATAAAAATGGTTTGTTCTTTAGACAATCTAAAAAAAAGAGTGCTAATAATTTTGACCTTAAAATGGTGTTAAAAACACTTCAAACTGCTTTTTATTCTTGCCAAAATAAAACAAATAAGAAGAAAAAATATTATAGGAAATACTGTGAGAATGTCCTTGCTCTGTTAATCGACATTTGGGAAATATTTGAAAAAGAAAAAGAAATTTATAAGAGGGCTAATCATTTTGACTTCATATATTATATTGTAATAAATAAATATATTAAAATAATTGTCAATGAAGTTACCATATATAGTTCTTCGCCTGATAAAGGTTTACATTTTTTGGATTTAAATGCTGACTAAGGTATATTTGTTTAGACAAAGATGTAATAAAAGCTTAAAATGTGCAATTTTACTATAAAGTATAGATTTGTTTTTATTGTTTTAATATATTTAATATACGTACTTAACCCTATATACTCCTGTCTTTTGGCCCTCAGTGTCTAGTGATCTTTTATAAATTGGTATAATATGCTGATGTTAGTGCTCAATACACATATATTATTATTAGTGATGAAAACATATATTCTATGCAAAATATTCTATGCAAAGCAAAATTCAAATTTCAAAAGAACAGCAATCTTTTCTGAGTAGGTTAGGTTAGGTTACTTCATTTATACCCGAAGGTAGATCTGGTTTGCAGTAAAGAGTTCTCATTTCATAACAGTGCCACACACACAAAGAAAAAACTCACATAGTCACAACAACAAATGGACACAAAGACATAAAACTTAAACATACAAAAACACTCTCTTCCAGAAAAAAAAAAAAAATAAAAATGAAATAAGTAAATAAATAAATAAAATAAAGAATAAATAAATAATCACTTCAAGTGTCCCCTCCACACACACTCTTTAAAAGAATCTATCGCATATACAAGTCACAGAAACACCTCTGCTTTAGTCTATGCCTTATTTAAAAGTCTAATGGCTGCTGGAAGGAATCTAACTAACAGCTTGATACTAGAAACCTGTGACCAGAAGGAAGGAGCTGAAACTCCTATAGTATAGCGTACGAGCAGTGTCACTCAAAATTGAATTTATAATTCTCTTTAGCTGCCTGGTGTAAACAGCCTCCATATTGGCTAGTGAAACCCCAGTCAGCTTACTGGACCACTTAACTATTTAGTGAGTTTTTATTCTTAACAGAAAGGTTCCCAAACCAAAACACCAAAGTAAAAGATAAAACGGATTCAAGAAAGGCATGGTAAAATAAAATCATCATGTGTTTATCAATATGGAAATGATTTAACTTTCTCAAATAGGAATGGTCGCAGTCAATAATTGTGCTAAGGTATTTATATGATTGCACTGTTTCGACAGTCTGATTTTTAATGGAAGTGTTTACCTGTGTGTGAGCAGCCTTCCTAAAATCAATTATCATATCTTTTGTCTTTAATATATTTAACTGAAGATATGACTTCTCACACCATCTAACAAAATCAGTAAGTACCGGACCATGACCTGTTTCATTAGCATAAAGTCGGCTGACAATGACAGTGTCATCTGCATACTTAATATTTTCCCACCTACTCAGGCACATACTTGTGTAAAGGATGTATAATAGGAGCAAACTTTATTAGATAAGCATCCATTTACTCTAACACTTTTCTATAAGTGTTCTATATTTAAACTGTTCTATAAGTCTACTAATAAAAATGTGAGGTTGAATTGTGTTAAAAGCAGAGTAGAGAAACACAATTCTTTAACTAAGAAATGAATGACTTCAAACGTTTGAATAGTTGAAGTTTTAGGATTGATGTCTTAATGGTTATTGCCTAGAGTCTAACATTTTGCAATTTTTAAAATAATTTCAATCCTTCATTTACACTGTTTAGTGCTGGGAAACGCGAGTTGGACAAGAAATGTATAAATTAACTCTTTTTGACTTCCTGATTACCATTGCTACACTGATCCTGGTAGAGTTTCCACGCAGGTATGTTTCTTTCTTTTATGTTTGTGTGTGTATATTACTTCATACAAGTATTCAGTTAAAAATCTAAGTCTGTTACTTTACATGTTCAGGATCGTGGTGGATCATTGCTCATGTAAACTGAGCAAGTTAGTGGGACGGCAAGAGTTTCTGGTTGCCCCGAATGTTCTTGCTCTCGTTTACAGTCAAACGGTGGTTTGGACTGGAGCTCTTTTCTGTCCATTGCTGCCGCTCATCAACACCGTCAAATTCATCATCTTTTATTACTGCAAAAAGGTACCAGGAGCACATTTTTCTCAGATGCACAAATACGTTTGCAGTCATTTGCAGTCATTGCTTCTTTTTTTTGGCTTGTGTCAGATTACTCTCTTCCAAAACTGTCAACCGGCAACAAGAAACTTCAGATCCACCACCTCCAACTTCTTCTTCCTGTTAGTTCTGCTCTTTGGATGGATGTTGGCCAGTGTGGTTCTGCTTTACAGTGTTGCTAAGTGAGTGACTTTCCATTCTGTAGATCATTCTACTGTATTTCAGTAGTTCCCAAAGTGGGGGTTGGGACCCCCCGGGGGGTCGCAGGACAATGATGGGGAGGTCACTTGGTGATTTCCAAAAATCAAATTCATTTTATTAAACTATTGGAAATCTCTTATTTAGATTTTATCCATAACCTACAGAGGAAAATACAGTAATTAATAGTTACATTAAAAAAACAACATGCAAATAAAAAGCCATCAGCCTTTTGGGGTTTTTTGCAACCCCTGGGGTGATTACGTTATATTAAAGACACAGCACACTGATTTTATGGCAGCAAGTTAAACTTTCTGACACCTTTATGGCACTCGCGTACATTACAAATAAATACAGGCCACAACTGAACATGGAGGATGGTCTCCGAGTGGCGTTCTTTAAAATTAAATGATGAATAGACTTGGGCCTATTGGTATGTGTGCGCCAGCCACCTCAGAGGATATTGAGGGTCAAGAGTCACTGGCATTGTAATTTTGGGGGTCGTGGGCTGAAAAGTTTGGGAACCCCTGCTGTATTTAATACCAGAAATGGAATATGAACGTATTAACATGTATACATATAAAGGTTGAGATTGTTTGGAACCTTTAACATCCATGAACACTTTAGATTGTTAAAATGTTCTTCACACTATGAAGAATTTTTCACTGAAAGTTTGTTTGGGAAACCTTTCCATCTTCTATGGCTTCACTGTAAAACCCCCACTTTTGGTTCTTTCTACTGTCAAGATTTATAATAAGTCTGTTTTAGGATCCATCCGTCATATGGCTGTGGCCCTTTCCGCCTTGACCCAACTATGTGGGATGTTGTACCACAAGCTGTTAAATTGCTAAACACCACCAGCAGAGCTTTCCTGTTTTACATCGGCTCCCAGAAATGCTCTATTCCACTCTTCATCTTCTCTTGGTATGTATAAACAGACATGGGTTTATACACACACTGCCAGTCAAACGTTTGGGATCAGTAGGATTTTTAAATGTTTTAATATAAGTTTATCCTACTCACCAAGGCTGCGTTTATTTCATCATTACTACAGTACAAATGCTAAAATTGTGAAATGTTATTGCACTATAAAATAACTGTTCAAAAGTAGTTTATCATTTAATTTAATAATTTATTGCAGTGATTTTAAAGATGAATTTTTAGCTTCATTACTCCAGTCTTCAAAGTCACATGATCCTTCAGAAATCACTCCATTATTATTATTATTATTGGTATTATTATTATTATTATTATTAATGGTAATAGTAATAAAAGCAATAATGAGTGGAGTAATAATGTCATTTGAAACTACATATAATAATAATAAAGCAGTTATATAAAATAGTAATATATATTTAATGATTTGACATTTATATTTTTACATTTAATAAATTCACCTCGGTAAATATTGTTGGTTATTATTCTTGGTGAATATTATTGATAAAGTAATTTTCTTTAAAAAAACATGCAAAAAAACGTAGTACTCCCAAACTTTTGACCAGTACTGTGTGACTTCATGTAAAACTTTAGTTTACTAGTTTACTACTGATAAGTCCAGATCCAATACTATAACACTTTTCACACTTTTAAGGCTTTTCACACTGCACATAACCCCAGAATATATTGCCATTGTAAACACCACTAAGTCTAAGTAAAGGAACCTTTCACACTTACAATTTAGAAGTGCTGCTTTTTACCTATGAAACCCTGCAATGGAGCAGCAGAGTTAGTGCCTCTTTTACACTGGTAACCTCACATTGCAGTGCCAGTGCACAGATCGACCGGCCATTGTTTTACTTTATCCAATCTCTGCTCTAAAATGGCAAACAAACTACATTGCAATCATTTTATATCTAAATAAACGGTAACACTTTACAATAACAGTACATGAATAATATATTAATATGTAAACTTAACATTACTTCATTATGAATTAATGCTGAGTTATGGTGCGCTAATTATGAACTAACTTTCACTACAACATGAGTCACATAAGTTCATGTGTGAATAACTGTTACCTTAATTACTTGTCAGTACATGCTGTTATAATGTAATTAACATTTAAGTTTAAGCTAAGTGTAACCAACATGAACTCATGTGCTGTTAAAGTATAATTATGTCCTGTCTACTTGAAGAGGCACATCACCATTATCTCATCCTTAACTACTCATGAACTCCTGTGTTTAAACTGTTCTTGTTTATGCGACAACACTTTAAATTGTTATTCAGTATGAACGCACTAGACGGATGTGCATAAGGAGTAGTTAAGAATGGGTTAATGATAATGTGCCCCTCCAAGTAAAGTCATGATATAATTATACATTATTATATCATGAGTTCATCACGGTTAAATTAAGCATGAACTAATGTGGTGATTAAAACATTAATTAACAAACAACCATGTACTAACAAGTAATTAAGGTAGTCGTTATTCACTCATGAACTCATGTAGTTATAGTTAGTTCATGATTAGCACACGGCCACGCATTAACTCATCATTTGTTCATAATAAAGTAATGTTTAGTTTACATATGAACACATCATTATTCATGTACTGTTATTGTAAAGTGTTACCAATTAAACTTAAACTAACATTAACAGCGGCCAGAGATGCCAAATACCCACAGAGATAAATATATAAAGTGTGAAAAGCCCTTAGTTATTTATTTATTTATTTATTTCAAGTTTATTTGACAGAGATGATGCACATTATCAATATTAAAAAATGTACAATGTGCCAGATTTACCCAAAGGCTATTTTTCATCTGCAGTCTCTGGACTGATGTTACAATAGTCACCCTAAACACATATTAATCAATACATAATATACACAAACATCAAAATACATATAAACTTACATCTTTCCTCCTAATTATGACTTCGGTTGAGGACTGCTCATGAGATTATTGTTTCTGTGATAAAAACACTTATGCATACCCTTCGATTATATGTTGATGTAGGACATGGACTGATTTTGAATGTATTTTTTTTAATATACAGCATCCTCCTGTGCTATGTGAGTGCTTTAACGTCAGTCCATGGGAAAAGTGTAGCGCTGCTGAAATCTCAGTGTGCACTGGTAAGTACCTGAATATTAGTCATCCAAATCTGCAGATATTAAAGTATAGTGTAATTACATAATAGATTGATAATATCTTTCTGATATTGTACTGCTGGTTAGACCTAAACTGCATTTCGTTGCTATGTACTTGTACATGTGTAATGACAATAAAGTTGAATCTAATCTAATCTAATCTAATATAATCTAATCTAATCTAATCTAATCTAATCTAATCTAATCTAATCTAATATAATATGTTAAATTTCCTGTGAATACCTTTCAGCACAAAAATAAAAATTAAGTATAAAGATCACAGAAAGCCTAAATAAAATGATGTAATATTTACAGTAATAAGTTTGAACACCTTCCTGAACAAAGACATTCTTGCGTCCAGTTTAACCTCTCACTGAATCTGTTACTAATTCGTCTTCATCTGTGTGTAACAGGAACAGCGTGACAAGCAATTCCTGATCAGACAAATTGAAGAGCTGAATGCCACAATGCAGAAAGCAGAACATGAACCGCAGCTGCTAAATACAGAGACTGAGCCTTTCCAACACACAGCAGCTACACAGTGGAATCAACATAACAATTACGCTTTTGACCCTGATGAAGATCCAAGGCCATATTAAGACTTCAATGAAGTGTATTGTGCACTCCAATATTTTAAGGAGAACATTTCAATCATATTTTCATTAAGTCTGGCGTCTAAGACTGATTTAAATTATTGCTTTTAAGCGAGTGAGCTTATTTGATCAAAGAGACGGAAAGGGGGATTACAAATATTGTTGAATAAATGCTAATCAAAGAACCCTGAAAAAAATAGATAAGACTGAAGATTGGAGTAATGATGCTCAATACATTGGCATGACAGGAGTACATTTATTCTAAACTAGACAATTTACTGTTTTTACTGTGTATTTGACCAACTTCAGTCTTGGTCTCTTGGTCATTCTTATTGACCTCAACCCTTGGCAGTGGCAGTGTATATATGTTTATATTTATCCAATATTATGTCTGTTTATTTGCACATTTTCTCATTTCATAATTTGCTTGAATTACTTTGAACAGTTTGTCAACGTGAACAAGTTTCTGTGATGTATATTAATGCACTTTATGCACAGGCCATATATGCTGTGCCTGCTTAAAAATTAAATCTGAATTATTTATAAACTCAAGTCTTTTCATTGAGTTGGATGTGTTTAATTCATTTTCAAACCATAAAAACAAAAACAAAAAACTACTTCTTTCAGGCCTATAGCCAGGGGGTGGTTCGAAAGACCTGAAGACTTTGACCTTACTGACAAAGTCCAGAATTTGGGCTTTACATGTGTTCCTTTGTCCCATTTTTGACTGCTGTGCCATCATAAATTGTGAAAATTACAGATAGAAGAAGGCTTTAAGACTAATTTAATTCTTAATTATTCAAGTGGGCAAATTCTGACTGAGGAAAGTTGACTGAGACGGCCAGATTTTTATTGACCTATAGGCTACGCTTTTTATTTTAAAACTAGTTTTAAATATTCTATCTTTAATGATGGATGATAATAAATTTTCATTTAAAAAAAAAGTATTTTTTCATATTTTATTGTTCTTTATTGTTATTTTTTATTTAAAATGCTAATATCATAACATATCTAAAACTGTAATAATTTACAGTTTAAATGCAAATTTGTAAATAAAAAACTTGTCATAAAATAGTATGGTGAGCACTCTGACAAAATATTTTTCGGTCATCAAAAACTGTGGTTATGATCCTCATCCGACAAGCTGATCCAGCAAAAATTAGTGCTTAAAATGTCACTTAAATGCAGTATTTTAACCTCGCAAGAGGCAAATAACTGCAAAAAAGGTCCACTTTTTAAGAAAAAAGAACCTCCCCTTTCAATTGGCTGGCAACGGGACTGTCTTTTAATCATTTTCTAAGGCAGAACTAAAATATAATTATAGTTTCCTGAGTGTTTTGATGGTGCGATAACTACAAAGATATTTATCATCTCAGAAGGAAGTGTTGCGCAAATCTGTTTGAGAACTGTTTCCATTTTAACCCCTTCTGACCCTAATTTTGTTCCAAGTTTCTGAAAAATGTAAGAGTAGGTTTTCACAGTTCTTGAGGCTCCTATAAATGATGAAATAATTTTAAAAAATTAACATTGGGCAACATGGTAGCGCAGTGGGTTGCACAATCGTCTCACAGCAAAAAGGTCGCTGGTTTGAGCCCCGGCTGGCTCAGTTGGCTTTTTTGTGTGGAGTGTGCATGTTCTCCCTGTGTTCACGTGGCATTCTTTTGGGTGCTCCTGTTTATAAGCTAAATTGGCCGTAGTGTATGTGTGTAAATGAAAGAGTGTATAGGTGGGTCCCAGTGTTGGGTTGCGACTGGAAGGGCATCTGCTGCGTAAAACATATGCTGGATAAGTTGGTGGTTCATTCCGCTGTGGTGACCACTGATTAATAAAGGGACTAAGTTGAAAAAAAATGAATGAACGAATGAAAATTCAGCACCCTTAAAGTGTATATTTTTTGTCCATTTCAATGAACATCAGGTCAGAGCAGTTGTACTTGCCGAACATTATACCAACATAAAATACAAAAAACACATGATTGCTGGTATAATCTTTAATATTATTTTCAAAATTACTAAAAACATTAACAGTGTAACATTTTTACTTTAAGTTTGAGGTTTTTGTAACATAGATTGCATCTTGTTTATAACAAACTTTATCTTCATCTTCCTCACCACTCCACATAATGTCCACATCTTAGATATTTCTATCTGTAATATGCTCTCAAGAACTTAGATCTGTATATTCTGCAGATGACATTGTTTCAGCAATGGTTTACTACATCAATATAGTTATATATTATATAGTCAATATTGTTTTTTTTATTTTAAAAAGTTCAATCAGCACTACAGGAGAGTGGAGATTTAATGTCAGTAACAGATCTTGAACCCGTTGACCATCCTAATGGACAGACATATTTGAAAAAATCTAAAGCTTGCAATGTTACAAAAGATTTTAAACTTTATTAGTAAGTGCAATCCCTCTTTTTTACATACAATCTAAGAAATATTGACAAACATATCAATAAATCTTAATAAAAACATTGTGATTGTGGCTCACGTCTGTGTCTGGAGTGAAGTGATGCCATGCTGCTTTTCAGTGTAGTGTATTTTTTTCAAATTACAACATGCCGAGAGTTACTGCCATTTAATGCTATATGGGGCGACGGTAGGCTCAGGAAGCAAAAAGCTAGTTGAATGTTTTTAGGGGCGCCCTCACGCGGTACATGACATGATTGTTCGGTGCGTTGCAAATATTTTACGTGTGACGTAGTTCACTCACGTCAACTTACTTCCGGTGTTTTCAAGATCTCTTTCCGTACAATCGTGTTGATTATTTTTTTTCGAAACCTGTCTATTTATGTTACGTTTTGTTCGTGAATATGCTGTATGGATGTAGCGGACCTAACATACATACGAATCAACTGACGAGTTTAAATTTCGTTGCGTAACTAGCCGACGACTCCGTTTCGAGTCATAAACTAAACTATTGCTTCGTTTGTTAGACTCTTTATGTGGTCTGACAAACCTGCTACGGTCGTAGAATTATATTCCTTCGGACTCACTGCTCTCTTACATATTAAATAATGAACATTTTGCCAAAAAAGAGCTGGCATGTGCGCAATAAGGACAACATTGCGCGCGTGCGCCGCGACGAGGCTCGTGCAGCGGAGGAAGAGCGCGAGATTCAGCAGCGAGTGGAGCGCGCAGAGCAAGAGGTAACCATAGCAACCCTGCATCCTTTCACTGTTTCTAGGTTAATTTACTCCATTTACATCCTCTTTTGCACTCAATGACCTTTACATGACATAACGAATGTGATCCCCACATCAGTTTACATATATACATACATGTAAAGGTTGTGTGTTTTGACTATTTTGCAAATAACGTAAATATAATGCTATTTGTGCACATCCTATCACTTATTATGAGCTAAATGTGTGTTTCTGATGTATCCAGGCTCGAACCGAGTATTTGAGGAAGAAATCTCGAGGAGCCCTTCAACAGACAGGGGAAGATGGAGAGACGGCGGAGACCAGCAGAGGAGCCAGAGAGATAGAACATCTCAATCTCTTTCCTCTGGAGGACTCGACTGAAAAGAAAGGAAATGCAGAATACCTCAAAGAGAAGAAGGAAGAGAAGGTGTGACAATAAACTAACACACTCTTAACTGTTGTCTTACCCGTTGTCTTATAGATATTCAGTAGTCAATATTTGAAGTGGTTCAAAATTGTCTTGAGACCAGTGTTAATTTCGTTGATGAAAACTTTTTGTCATAATTTTCGTGACAAACAAGGTTCTACCGACGAATCTTAATAAAAATTAAGCGATGATGATGACAGCTATAATCAAAATATACTGATATTTTAGTTGACTAATAAAAATGAGACAAGAATGTGATTAAGGGATATTTTTTTTGAAAATATCCAATCAGAATTAATCTTGGTGTGTGATTCATGAAATTCATGAAAAACAAACTGGTCCACTGGTAGACGTGGGCAATTATCATGTGGATTGATTGCCGACACATAATTTTACATATTACTTATGATGTAAATAAACAATGTATGTGTAATTTTGGGTTTTCAATGAAAAAGCTATTTTCCATATTTTATGTTTTATTTAATTTGAAGTTATATATATATATATATAAGTTTATATAAGACATTTGTTTATATACAGTATACAATATTTAATTAACTTACACTTAAATACACCAAATATATTTTAGTCAACTAAATCTAGAGTAGATCTAGTCGACTGCAATTCTATGAAATTTAGTTGAATAAAACTAAAATGATTCAAAATATTAAAATATGACTAAAATGGAATTTTAGTCAAACGACTAAGACTAAAACTTTATTGAAATTTGCTGTCAAAATTAACTCTGCCTGAGACAAGAATAGGTTTTGTTCAATAGTTTTAGGGCAACGTTGATGAAAGGTGATGATCCACTTCAAATGTTGACTACCGTAGTAAACCTAACAATTTAAATTGTTACATCCTCCACTTGTTCAAAAACTTGTTTGAGTTTCTTTCTTCTGTTGAACACGAAGAATTTTGTGGAAAAGCAGCCATTGACTTTGATTGTGCTTTTTTTCTACTGTGGATGTCAATGCCTGCTTTGATTTAACATTCTTCATAATATTTTGTTAATGAAACTTAATTCTAACTAATTTCTTTGTTGTTGATCTAATATATAATTGTGCTATAAAATATCCTGCAAGTTTCAGAACTCAAAACTTTATTGTTAGTCCAAAACAGCTTATGTTGAGGCCAATGTGGTAAAAGGGTTGTGGAATGTGTGGATTTAGTTTTTTTAATTTGTTTTTAACGTTATATAGAGCAAAAACAAGAAATCACACAAAAAACAAAACACCCCCTTTAGGAACAATATATAATCAAGTGTCCATAGAGGAAATAAAAGATGAAAATATGACACTAGTTTCTTTTTTTCTCATATTGTGTGCATCCATTTTCATCATAAGAGTTAAAAAGAGTTATAAAATGCCTCAAAAGACCCTCTGATAGTTTGCCTTATTTTCTCCAACTTAAGATGAGACATGACTTCTCTTATCCAGTGATTACGTGTAGGTGGAATAGGGTCTTTCCATTTAAATAACATCAGTCTTCTAGCCAGAAGAGAACCAAAGGCTAACATTTATCTTGTGTTAAGAGCAGTGTTTTTTAGGGGCCACCCTGAACAATGCAAGAAATGGTGATGGATACTACCCCAAATCCCTCAGAAAAGGTCTCAAAAAACTAATCCAGTACTTGTAAAGCTTTGAACATGTCCAGAACATGTGCAGCAGAGTAGCAGGAGCCTGCGCCTACACTGGTTTCAAATAGGACCTATATCAGCATTGATCTTACAGAGTCTGACCTTAGACCAGTGCAAACGATGAACAAATTTTGAATTGTATTACAGCATGTCTGAGGCATATGGATGATGAGAAGATGCCTTGTATTATTTTGTGCCAAATTTCATTTGAGTTTGGTTCCAGCGCTGGATTTTAAGAAACATTGAAAAAAGATGATGACGTGCCAATTAAGTTGTTGCGCGAAACAAGTAGGAATTACGTAGCCATTATCTCATTGTTTGTTATTACAGATAATTGGATATTTGCTGAGTATTTATACATTTTAACCTATATCACAGTAGTGCATATTTATGAACAGGGTGATCTTAAGTATTAAAAGTTTATAAATAAATTGTGAGAAAATTAAGGCTTTTAAAAGGTATTAAACGGTATCTTAATTGCGTTTTTACGAGGCCTTAAATTTTGTTCAAGTATTGTTCAAAGTGTTTGAAAGTTTCCAAGTGACTCCAAAAAAGCATAAATTTATTTATTTCCCTCTTAATATTAACAACGGCATGCTCGATCCATGCGATTGGTTTAGGCCGGGGCGCGTCCGGCCAAGCTCCTCTGTCCGGGTTATGTCAAGTAATTTGCGACAAACGTGGGAAGGTGATGTGACGCTCTCCACATGCAGCAAAACCATAGAGCGAAACAGATGGCAAAATGGGAAAATGAAAGTTTGCGTACTCCTGGTTGGAGAAAGACGAGTTTAAACAGTGGCTGTAGCCTGTCGCTAAAAACAACCACATAATTTATTCCTTCAAGCTTTGTTTCTTCCACGCTTATCTGAGTTCTGTTGCATGATTGTGCTCCGTTGACTTATTTAACTACAACTGTTTATTAAGTTAAAGGTTCTTATTGATTAGAACTTGAAGTGGTGATGAGGTCTTATATATTCTGAGAAGGTTTTTAAAAAGTCTTAAAAAGGTATTGAAATTACCTTTAGGATTCCTGCATATACCCTGATGAAGAATGTAGACTGTCACGTATTCAGGAAGAAGTTTACATTGCTGGGCAAACCGCTGTCTTGTCAAAATATTTGTATAATATTTAGCCAATTATAAATAGCCAATTGTTAGCCAAAAAAGTGAGCCAGTCACACCAGTGAGCATTTACTTTTGAACCTACAATCCACCATATAAATAGTGTGCTCTGATGAGGGGGTCAAAACAGGAGACAGAATATAGTCTATTACTTCTAAATTATGTATTTTTTATGTTGATAACATTATAAGTGAGTCTCAGAGAACAGGCTAAAATAACATTTCATGACCCTTTTATTGCATTTTGTCTTGAGATTTGGCAGTATTCGCTGGCATGCAGTCAATTTGAAATTGTAATTTTACAGATTTTTGTGTTTTGTGATGTTTCATTCTAGGAGAAGCAGGAGCGTGCCATTGGGCTTTTGGTGTCTCTAGGTCCTGCCCCTGGAACAGAAGTCACTCCCTGGTACCTGAAAGATGGAAAGGCAAAGGAGGAAGAGAGAGGCAAAAACGAGAAAGGCAAAACCATGCACAGAAGCTTAACTGTAGAGGAGAGAGAAAAGAGAGACAGGAAGCTGAAAGACATTTTGGATCCTCTTAAGGAAATGAAGAAAGCACTGGCAGTGAAGGATGGGAAGGAGAAAAAGCATAAGAAGAAGGAGAAGAGAGACAGAGGAGAGAAGAGGAGCGGAGAGAGGTGCGAAATAATTTGTCTATTTCTGTCAACACAAATAAAGCATCCTGCCTGGCTACACAATTTAGTCATACTTCACATGTCATTACACTCACTGAGGCGTTAAAAATGTTTTTTTAAACCTGCAATAAATTGATGTTAGGTTATAAGATAAAAAAAAACACAAGTGTTTTTATTATAAACATGCAACAAAAACAGGAATGTTGTGAAATAATATTAGTTTGTTTCAAATAGTATAACAGATTGAATCATTTTAAAACACTGAATCATTTCAGTGAGATTGAATCAATTAGAGGCCAGCACACTGGCTCAGTGGTTAGCACTGTTGCCTCACAGCAAGAAGGTCGCTGGTTCGAGTCCCGGCTGGGCTAGTTGGCATTTCTGTGTGGATTTTTTACATTTTTCCCCTCTGGGTGCTCCGGTTTCCCCCACAGTCAAAAGACATAAGCTATAGGTGAATCGGATGAACTAAATCGACCGTAGTGTATGAGTGCTTGTGTCAATGTGAGAGTGTATGGGTGTTTCCCGATACTGGGTTGTTGCTGGAAGGGCTTTAGCTGTGTAGAACATATGCTGGAATAATTGATGGTTCATTCCACTGTGGCATCCCCTGATATACAGTTCTACAGTTCAGTCCCCTGATATACAGAACTATTTAGACATTGACACAATTCTAACATTTTTGGCTCTATACACCAACACAGGGGATTTGAAATGAAACCAACAAGATGTGCTTTAACTGTAGACTGTCAGCTTTAAAGGTGCAGTATGTAAGTTTGACACCCAATGGTTGAACTAGGTATTGCACTCCTGGATCAAAACAAACGGAAGCGCAGGTTGCCAGATTGAGGACAGGAGCAAGTGGTTTAAATCGTGTTCTAAAAAAAAGCAAAGGCACCCGATAGAAGGAATATTTTCCATAATAAAAGGAGTTTTTGTTCTAACCAACACCTCCAATAGATATATTAGAAATGGATTCAATTTCGCACAGCTGAACAACAGAAAACGTGATGACATGATCACCTCAGGTAAACCTCATGTGTTTTATTCAGTGTTAAATGCTAACAATGCAAGTTTAAATGCCATTTTACATGACATTTATTACTCTACTACTGAAAGCAGCAGCAGATAATTCTCCTTAGATCTTAAAAATAAAATAAACCGTTTTAAATAAACTTTAGAACTAAACACATATCAGTGATTCAGCATGTACGTTTAATAATGTTAAAGAGGTTTAATATGTATTAAATAGATTATAAACCTTACCATTTCATGAGTGAGTCCATATTCTGTGCTTCTTAATGGCTGTATTTAAATTTCTGTCATGTTTCATCTGGTGCAAACAGCCAAATTGCTCATTACTGCGTAACTCGTCATGAAGCGTGTTGTTAGGACACGAAGTAACAGTGTAACCTGCTCAACTAATGTTTACGTTCAAAATATTTATATCATTTGCTAATTAATAACCTCACCTCATGGAACTGAATGTTCTACTGTCCACCGGAGATTGCATTTTGGTCCCGGACGCATGCTTTAAGAGACTTTCTGACTGAATGAAATATGTACGCAATTTTCCACCAAGGCAACCCGGGGGTGCTGAAATATAATTGGCCCAAAACAATGCTTTAGAAGAGTAAAAAACTTACATACAACACATTTAACATGAGGGTATTTACATCCAAATCAGGTGAATGCTGACAGGAATTACAACAGTTTGCATATGTGCCTCCCACTTTTTCAGGGTCCAAAAGTAATTAGACAGAATAATAATCATAAATCAAACTTTCACTTTTTAATACTTGGTTGCAAATGCTTTGCAGTCAATTACAGCCTGAAGTCTGGAATGCATAGACATCACCAGACGCTGGGTTTGATGCTCTGCCAGGCCTCTACAGCAACTGTCTTCAGTTCCTGCATGTTCTTGGGGGATTTTCCCTTCAGTTATTTCTTCAGCAAGTGAAATGCATGCTCAATCGAATTCAGGTCAGATGATTGACTTGGCCATTGCATAACATTCCACTTCTTTCCCTTCAAAAACTCTTTTGTTGATTTTGCAGTATGCTTTGGGTCATTCTCCATCTGCACTGTAAAGCACCATCCAATGAGTTCTGAAGTATTTGGCTTAATATGAGCAGAAAATTAAGTATTCATCCTGCTGCTTTTGTCAGCAATCACATCATCAATAAATACAAGAGAACCAGTTTCATTGACAGCCATACATTGTTTTCTGTCGTCGTCTGGGTCTTTAGTGTTGCCGAGCTCACTGGTGTGTTCTGTCTTTTTAAGAATGTTCCAAACAATGGTTTTAGCCACACCTAATGTTTTTGCTATATTTCTGTTTGGTTTGTTTTGTTTTGTTTTTTCAGCCTAATGATCGCTTGCTTGACTGTTAATGACAGCTCTATGGATCTCATCTTGAGAGTTGACAGTAACAGATTCCAAATGCAAATAGCACACTTGAAATGAACTCTGGATCTTTTATCTGCTCATTGTAATTGGGATAATGACGGAATAACACACACCTGGCCATGGAACAGCTAAGAAGCCAATTGTCCAATTACTTTTGGACCCTTAATAAGTGGGAGGCACATATGCAAACTGTTGTAGTTCCTACAGCATTCACCTGATTTGTATGTAAATACCCTGAAGTTAAAGCTGACAGTCTGCAGTTAAAGCACATCTTGTTCCTTTCATTTCAAATCGATTGTGTTGGTGTATAGAGCCAAAAATGGTAAAACTGTGTCGATGTCCAAATATTTATTGACCTAACTGTATAAGGGACTATGGCGAAGTAAAATTAATGAATTAATTTTCATTTTGTATTGTCAATATTGAAAATAGTTGTACTGCTTATTATTTTCTGTGAAAAATGTGATTACATTTATTTTGGCACAAATATTTAATTAATCAAAAAATAATGATTGTCTTTTTGCCACCTCTTCATCCTTAAATGATTTCTTTTCCTCTCATGACAGTTCAATTGAGAGGTTACGGGCAGAGCGGCTGCAGAGAGAAGCGGAGGAGAAGAAACGAACACAGGCTTTACTGGAACAGAGGAGCGGAGGCGGGAAAGAAAAAGAGCCTGAGATGGGGGATAGAGACAGACCATACAACAGCGCCTACTTTCCTGAATTGGCAAGGAAAAGGCAAAGGAGAGACAGAGATCAGTATGGCTTTTATTAGCTTACAACACTAATGATTCACAAAGTCTCGAATTTGCAGAACTGTTTCGTGTTCGGACAAGAAATTAAGCCACGTGCAATGTGTGAAGACCGTTTAAAATAAATGATTGCTACCTAAAAGCAATCGATCTGGCCTCTACAACACTTTTATTGGCATCAGATGAGTTGGTATAAAAAATGTACAAACAGGAAATTCTCTTTCTTGCTGTTTTTCAGTGCTGGCGGCACCAGAGCGATTAAGTTGTTGTAAAAATGACATCTTTTGATTTGTAGGAACTGCATCGGAGTTGTTTTCCGCTACAGTTCTGAGGCATCAGCATTAAAATGTGGGCCAGCCATTATTATGAGACTAAGAACATCTTCCCTTTAGTGCTGATGCTGGAGTCTGCAAAATATTTTTTTCCTGTTGTGTAAATACATTCTTACCGTTTAACCCTACAGTGATTATCTTTTTTTGTGATAAATACTCACAAAAAGTATATATCACAAAACTGTAGCAATATCAGTGAAAAATTATACAAAAAAAGTGGAAATATTGCAAAAAATGTATAGCATGAATCATAAATACAGACAATTTCTCAAACATTCTTAAGAAAACAAAGGATAATATATAATTTTGTGCAATATACGCTCGCTGGCCATTTTATTAGTTACATCTGCCACTCACACTGCACGATCAAGATGATTTGCTGATTTGTGATTTAAGTGATGTGGCATGATTGTTCATAGATATTTCAGAAACTGCTGATCTACTGGGATTTTCAAGCACTACATGAGAAAATATCCAGTGAGCGGCTGTCATGTGATTGAAAATTATTTTTATAGATGCCAGAGGAGAATGACAAGACTGGTTTGAGCTGATAGTACGGCAACAAAAGCTCAAATAAACACTCATTACAAGCACTGTTTGCAGAGGACATTTAACCTATAAGAAGTGGAAAAACACCTTGTTGACACTCTTACCAGCTAAGAACAAAAAACTAAAGGTGCAATTTGTTCCTCGCCATCAAAATTGGTCAGTAAAAGATTGAAAGGTTGTCTGATCTGATGAGTAAAATTCTCCATCATTTGTAGTGGCAGGGTTAGGATTTGGTAAAAATAACATGAAAGCATGAATCCATCCTGGCTCATCTGAACAGCTCAGGCTGCTTGTGGTGGTGTAAAGCTGTGGAGGATATTGTCTTGGCACACTTTAGGAACCCTTAGTACCAACTGAGCATTAAAAAGCAGAGCCTTCCTATGTATCATTGCTGACCATATTCATAACCAGTCTCCATCTTGTGATGGCTATTTCCAGCATCTTTGAGACATGCTGGTACAAGAGATTCATATTATGGATGTGCAGCTGACAAATTTGCAACAACTTGAGTGATGCTGTCATGTCAATATGGAGCAAAAGCTCTAATAAATGTTTTCGGCACCTTGTTGAATCTTTGACACAAAGACTATTCTGATGGTAAAAATAGGTCCACACTGGTACCAGCAAGGTGTACCTAATAAACTGGCCTATGAGTGTACAACAGTCATATACTGTGGTAATCTTCATGCTGACACTAGATTAACAGTAATACAAACAAATATATAAATGATGCAGTTTGTGTCAATTCTTCATATGCTTTGTTTTTTACACACACAAATACTATAAATGAATGCTGTGATTTTAAAGTCAATTTTAATTCATATTTGTGACCATGGACCACATAACCAGTCGCAAGTGTAATGAATTGTATTTTAACTACAGCGATTTGAACTGTAGTTTTGCTGAATGATTAAAATGTTATCAGTATGATGGTGAAAAACTGTACATTTCTAGTCAAACCATCCTTCTGCAATCATATGCCAAAAACGGAAATAAGGGCAGCATTATGAGCTGAAAATGTGGGAGAGCGTTGCTATTATGTGATTGTATTGTATTGCAATATGGAGCAATTAAGTGTTGATGTTAAATCAAAAGTATTTCACAAATACTTAAAAATGAATTCATTTAATGACAATAATTCTCTGTTACAGCTCAATTTGTTACAAATAACTGTATAAAATGATTAAAAATGAAATGATGAAAAATATATGATAATAATTGTACCCAGCTTAAATGTAAAATAAAGTTACCTGAGAGAGAAGGAGAGATGGGGAGAGTGGGAAAGAGACAGAGCGGGAAAAGAGACAGAGCAAAGTTTACCATCTATTTTGAATCATTCTTGATCATGTGATAATACTGAAAATGCTGAGACATACAAACTGATCAATCACCATTTGACCACATCTTAAAATCCCAAAGGTCCACATATTAACCAGGCCCTGATCTTATCAGTGTCTACCTTTAGAGTCAGTATGCACCTTCTAGGTAAAAAAAAACATGTTTTGCCATATAAACAAATCCATATGATAATTTTAATTCCTACACAAGTGTAAAATTTTGTCAGTTCAGATTTACACACTATCTGAAAGCTGAATAAATAAGCCCTCTGTCGATGTTTGGTTTGTTATAATAGGATAATATTTGGCCAAGATGCAATGATTATAAAATCTGGAATCTGAGGGTTAAAACAATGTAAATATTGAGAAAACTGTCCATTAAATCTGCCCAAATTAAAATGACTAATAAAATTTGGTTTTCATATATATACAGTAGGACATTTTCAAAATGTCTCAATGGAACCATTTTTTTAATATTTGAATGGCTTGTCCACATACAAGAAAAATGTATTATTTTGAATCACACAATGTGTTTTCAGCTTTCCTCACATTTAAGATTAGTTTGTGGTCTAGTGACACATTTAAAGGAATCTTTGTGGTGAAAATATTTGGCCTTTCTCAGACACAGACATTTTTGCATGTCATTAGCTAGAATGCTATAGGGAATTTCAATGGCACGCTCCGTGCACCTGTCCTCCCAAACGGATCATGTCACCTCTCTATGGAGGTGGTCCGATTTAGGGGGATTTTGATGCAATGATACCCAAAGCCACGACACGGGGGCGTTGACGTCCTCCAGTCTCATAAACAAACGCTTTTGTCGGCCGGGAGCGGGTACCTGAGCGAAGGGCATCGTGTGATTGCGAGGCAACGTCTGTCTCTACCTACGAAAATCACCGCGAGGCGCGCGCGCAGCTCCACAGAGATCATATTAGCGCAAACTCGCTGGCGTCTGACGTAGAGGGGCTTCTTGGAAGAAAACATAGCTGGACCACTCACATGATGCTGACACGGTATATAGGATAGGATAGGATATAGGACCAATAGAATGGCTTCACTGGTATTTTCGGCCCGTTTTCGACCCACTGGACGCGATGAGCTTGGAATAGCAAGAGCGCGCTGGTGAGGATGCGGATCGCGGGATTAGGCTGACACAAAAGAGCGTTCACGCCGTGTTTAATTGCGGATTAAAGGAGGGCATCAGCCTTGCACAACAAGGAGACGTTTCTTTATTTGCGAGGAGCCAAACGCGCGACGGGGAACGTTGACAGCATCGCTCGAATGGTGGTGCCGTGGACCGCGCGACTATGTCACAACAGTGTTGGGTGATTGTTCTGGTGGGGCTGATGTCGTACTTCAACCCGGAGAGAGCGCTCGGAGCCCCGCAGAAGGAAGGTGAGCGTGTCGTTCGGATGGCATGATGTTATTTATGCGCTCGAGGGGGGAGGAGGCGATGAGACACTGTATGAATAAGGGGAATTTGACAGTCTGCTGAGAGAAAATGGGGGTGACGACTCTTGTGTGTGTCATTAATTGTCATTTCATGATTCAGTCGCGTGTATGTACATCATTGTAAAAAAAGAAAGTCATATTGGCATCATTTATGCGTCCATACACTGAAGTCAGGCATATCCCGCACTGGGGATGATAATAAAGGTGTCTGGCTGTTACTCTGGTACGCATGTATGTTTTTTCATTGTGGGCCTGCATTACCGCTCTCAAATTTTAAATATGGGCCTGAGGTAAATGGTATTTTACATAACACGATTATTCCCTCAAACATCATCTGTTCCTGTTTTAGGTAAGAGTGTTCGCTCATTATTTGCCGCAATTTATAAGTATGCGCGATGTTTTATTCCGCGTATTATTTTAGTGCTGTGCCAACAGTAATGTGCCAGCAGGCCCGCGTGTTTATTTCTGTGTTCTCGTATGCAGTATGTGGAACCATATGGTCAAAGAAGGGAACTGCGCACAGGTCCGTGTCTGCCAGTGTCTGGCCGCTGTTCCTCGAACAATAAAAGGTTATCAGATGAATAATAACACCTTTCATTTCACAAATGTACCTGCTCATTAGCCTATATATTTTCATGCTTCATGTAGACGAATACCTTGGGGTGATTCTCGAACACAGAACGTGTGTTTATTGTTAATTGCAAGCTTGGCTTTAGTGGTGATTATAATTTCTGTTTTATATTTTACTCGATTTTTTTATCATGGTGCACTAGCATATGAAATGACCTTTTGCAATACGTATTAGGTTCAAGTGTTTTGAAATATCATTTTTTGAACTATAAGGCTGTACCATAGGCTATATGTTTCATAAAGAACAGACTTGATGTACAAGACATGTCTGCTAAATGAAGTTATTAATTGAAAAATGTACATTTCATTATGGTTTAATATTTATTTATAAATAATAATAATAATAATAATAATAAATGTAATATTTACAGTACCGGTCAAAAGTTTGGGGTCAGGTTTTTATTATTATTAATTTAATTTAAAACATTTTATAAAATTATTCTGTTCAACAAGGCAGCATTTATTAATTGTTTAAAAAAAGTTAAATTGTTAAATACCTATTTATTAAATGTTTATTTATTACTTATTGTATGTAGTTTCAAATGAAATTATTACTCCAGTCATTATTGCTTTTATTACTATGAAGAATGAAGAAAAATATGATCTAATTATCGAACACCACAGGTCAGAATGCTGGAAAGTTTGTAATTTTGTTAATGTCTTTTAAGAAAGCATTATTTTTCAACCCTGAATTTCTGTCAATACATAAACCAGGGTATATTTTAATTTTTTGATTTTTTGATGAATACATATCAAAATATCAGCACTTATTTTTTTAATTATTGTAATTTCTGATAACGTTTTAATTAAAAAGTGTCTTCAAGCAAACGTTTAAAAACAAAAACAAATGAAGCAACATATCAATTTCCAAGATTGATTATAAAGAGATATAAAGAGTTTTAGCAAGAAATAATAATATTAGAATTATTTCTGAATGAATTGCAATATAAAATATGCTTAACAACATTACTATTTATTTATTGTTTGTATCAAATACATTTTTATATGTGTTGGATGGTGGGGTTGGAGGGTTAATTGGTGGTTAATGTTTTTAATGGTTTCTGTTTTTTTAACTGACAATGGAATCTGTATGTGTCTAAAATGAACACCATCTTAAATGACCTCCACAGTTTTCACACAACAGACCTTAATGACTGCTTAGTACCCCGTGACTCTTTTAAAACTGCCAACCCAAGCCTCAGACGAGACTGTCAGTAATGATGTGTCCAAAAAAGTCTTTGTGGTGCCAGTGCTATTTTAGGAAAAACCATGACCTGCTGCTTCTAAAAGTTACACCACCATTCACAAATTACTAAGGAATGATCGTCTTTCTCCTCACACTCTACATTAATGTTATTATTACCCCCATTCTTTTCATTGATATTCTAAATTTAAACATATTTATTATACGTGCATTTATTTTCCCACCTAAACTCTCAGTAATAGCATGTGTGCTAACATTGATGAAGTCGACTACGTGATACATGTGATTTTATTTTAGCAGCTATTTAATCTAAGCATCTGGATAATCACAATACCAAAGGTATTTAACCTCATTGCCCTCCTCCCCACCTTCTCTTCTCCACAGATGGCTCTCCTAAAACAAACGGCCAAATTGAGGTACAAAATCAAGTATGGCACCTTTCTTTCTGACCCAGCAACCCTCCAAAAACAAGAATCTTTTTCAATGATCCAGTCCCCTCCCTAAAAAAAGGCCCTTCACCCCAAACAAAACTCCAAATACCTTTCCTACTTCTTCAATAGTGACGAGTACAAGGATGTCTTGTATGATGACTCTCTGGTTTCTCTCCTTTGCTTCCCTTAAACTCTCAAACCCCTCCCTAAACCCATACTGAAGGTGATCTACTCTCAGTTCCTCTGCTTTTCTCTGTACTTTCACCCTTTGTGCAATGAAAACTCTTCATTGGACTCCTGTGCTATGTTCTGAATGTAACGCTGCCCTTTTCGATTTTTCCCTGATAGGAACATATACCGTATTCTTTCTTTCTTTCTTTCTTTCTTTCTTTCTTTCTTTCTTTCTTCTTTCTTTCTTTCTTTCTTTCTTTCTTTCTTTCTTTCTTTCTTTCTTTCTTTCTATCTATCTATCTATCTATCTATCTATCTATCAATCAGTATCTGTGGGGATAGAAATGTAACACTCTTCCTGTTTTTTTATTCCCCTCAGTCTCTCTATCCCGGGACGGCTCTCTCTCTCCTCCCCCTTATGTGATTATTCTCATCTCCTGCTCTGGACTGGTCTCTTTTGTTCTGTTGCTTCTCACCTGCCTTTGCTGCAAAAGAGGAAGTGTGGGATTCAATGTAAGTCTTTTTACTGTCTGTGAATTTTGCATAATGTGGCTGTTACTGAAATAAATCCGCATGGAGCATACGTTTTGTGTTTCTTTGGGTCTTGGATCAATGTTATATGAGCAATTTAACACGAGTAGCAATGCGATAAGGCTGTGTATCGGCACTGGTGGGAGGCATGGGCGGCCTCGTGCATTAGTGTCCCACCAGTGACGAAATACAACTATATCGCACTGCTACGAGTGTGATATTGGGTTCATACAACAGTTTGACAGCATAATCGTGTGTATATAAAAAAGAAAATCAAACACAGAGAGTCTAAAACCCCTTTAGTATGAGGAACTACTTTTTTCCACCACTTCAGAATAGCAGAAACCGTTGCTACTTCAGCATCGTTACTTTAGAGCTAGTATTTGAATTATTCTCTAGCGTAAAGTTTAAAGTGATGACAAAACAGGTGATTTTGCTGACATTTTAAGATTAGAAGGCTGAATTAGTCTACAGAGATTTCTCCCAGTATTTCTCTGTTGCAATTGGGAAATCTCAATAATTAACCCAGAAAAAGCCAAAGCAGCGCAATCACTACCAGATTATCGTTGTGTTTGCGATAAGGATAAATTCTAAACACATGCGGGCATTTCTTCTTTCTTTCTTTTTACTGAACTAGTCTGCAGTAATGAAAACAGGAGACTCCTTAGAAACAAACAGATGGCCAACCAAAAAAGATCTGAGAGTTATACAAAGAGTGGCCAACACAAAATGCAGACATTCCTGATATCCGAGTCCCATATCACACTTAATACACTACAATTACTATGGTATAAATACAGCACTAAAACATAAAAAAGAGAGAGATCGACTTAGAAAACCACTTATCAGTTTAATAATGATTTGACCAGCTGTAGTTTTTTCCTCTAAGGGCTTATTATGTAGTCTCTGTCGCCATCTTGTGGATGGACAACGTCAACCGTCTTTAATCTGCTCAATGACAGGCTCATGGCCACCGACGTGCTGTCTCTCAGAAATTATAAATATTTAAAATAGGCACTATCCTTATAAATAAACTGCATAGATACAATCTAAACAACTACATTCTCACATAAAAAATGCTCAAAAGTACATTATGTTGTCCAACAGCAGCAATATTTGTCAAACTGTAGAGTGTGCTTGTCACTGTATGTGGGCGGTATAATACACAATGGTGAAGGTTGGAGAGGAAGTACGAGTGCTGTTATTTGCAGAATATTGCATGGCTATCAGCCAATTAGATTCAAGAACCAGACAGAACTGTTGTATAAGTATAGCTATATACCTCTTCTTTGTCAGGAATTTGATAATGCTGAAGGTGAGGAGTGCTCCGGGGCATCCAGTCCTGTTCCTGAGGACAGTTTGTCCTCTTGTCCATCACTTCCAGAGGTCTACACTCTCCCTCTGCGGGACAAGAACTGCCACTCCCTACCAAATGGCACAGGTAAACCCACTGACTACATGCAATATTACATTTCATTAGCTTTACATTTTGCCACTGTTCTTCAGATAAATGTAAACTGATGTTTTTAATCATTAAATATCATACAGTTGAGTGAATTCAACGATACTTTTATATATTTTAATAAGTACAGATTTGTATGAGTATGTCGTCATTTAATTTTTACACTGAAAGATGATTATTTCACAATTATCTTTAATGTATTTCCTATTATATTCAACAGACAACTCTCAATGTTTCCGAAGGCACACTCTGAACTACCTGCAGGAGATTGGAAATGGCTGGTTTGGAAAGGTTGACATGTTTAAATAAAACTCAAAACTCATGCTAGATTGGTACATGTCTAAGAAAACTGAAAAATGCATTATGCATTTATTGATATATTTATGTACAGTTGAAGTCAGAATTATTAGCCCCTGAACCCCTACACACCCCCCCCCCCCCCCCCCCCCACCGGAATTATTAGACCTACTATTTATTTTTTCCCAATTTCTGTTTATCAGATCGAAGATTTCTTCAACACATTTCTAAACATAATCGTTTAATAACTCATTTCTATTACCTGATTTATTTTGTCTTTGCCATGATGACAGTAAATAATATTTTACTGGATATTTTTTAACACAGCTTAAAAAATACATACAGCTTACAGTGACATTTAAAGGCTTAACTGGGTTAATTAGGTTAACTTGGCAGGTTAGGGTAATTAGACAAGTTATTGTATAACGATGGTTCGTTCTGTAGACTATTGAAAGAAATATATAGCTTAAAGTGGCTAATAATTTTTACCCTAAAATGGTGTTTAAAAAATTAAAACCTGCTTTTATTCTTGCTGAAATAAAACAAATAAGACTTTCTCCAGAAGAAAAAATATTATCAGACATACTGTGAAAATTTCCTTGCTCTGTTAAACATCATTTGGGAAATATTTAAACAAGAAAAAAATACAAAGGGGGGCTAATAATTCTGACTTTAACTAAAAACATCAATGTAGGCAATTTCAGGTACACATAAAACTGTAAGAAACATTTACCACGTCTCCTTTAAACTTATGGAATTTCAGGCCATGGTCTCATTTTCATCCTCTCTTTTTTACTTGATGACCATCTATAATTACACTGACCTGGATTTGTAGTCTGTTTGGCATGTGTGGGTCATGCTGGTCTGTACGTTTTAACTGCACACCACACATATTTAATGATGCCAGCTTAATTTTTAGTTTACTTTCTCTTTCTCCCCACTCTTTCATTTGAGAGTGCTGTGCAAATTTGGTGTAGTAAAGTGTTTTTCTGGTATAACTGCTTGATCTGTCTCTGTCAGGTGATCCTAGCTGAGGTGCTGTGTGACTGCAGCTCTTATCAGGCAGTGGTGAAGGAGCTGAGGGTCAGTGCTAGTCCTCTGGAACAGCGGAAGTTCCTTGCAGAGTCGGAACCATACAGGTCAGACAAACTGGATTGCTCTAGCTGCTTTTATGGCCCTGTTTCCACCTGTTGTTAGCATGCATTTTAAGTGTTCAAGCTGAGACACATTACCATTTCCACTTGGTATTAACATGGATTCATAGAGACCGTTACCTCTTATTTCATCACTTTTGCAGGAGCACTGCACAGGTATTCATGAATTAACAAACCCAATGTTACATGCCTACATTTTAAGTATGTTGAAGCAAATATGGTCTTTTGTTGCTGTTTGAATGCAATTGACGACATGAACATTTGCACTATGAAAAATAAGAGTTTCGTCTTCCATAATTTCAAAACTTTATAAAGGATTTTGATTGAATAAGCCCCAGACAACGGAATATATTAAAGAAAAATGGGAAAAGGAAAGTTATCACATTATTTCCGATGAAGAATGGTTGGATATATGTAGATTTACGTCAAAATGTACTAACTCACAGAGAGAATTTGGATGGAAATGTCTAATAAAATTTTTCATCACGCCAAAACAAAGAGCGTACGTCACAGGAAAGGACACTAAGTGCTGGAGACAATGTGGGTCTCAGGAACCCAATAACTGGCACATTTTTGAGGAATGTCTAGTAATAAAACAATTAGGGGTAGAAGTACATGGAGTAATAGAAAACATACTTAATATTACACTACTCTTTCAATTTATGAGTATTTATTTTGGAAGCTTTGATATCCAAATAAGTAAATCTGAAAAATACTTACTTGATAGTTTACAAATCACAGTCAAAATAAAAAAGCAATTACAAGACACTGGTTACTTCCTGAATCCCCAACAATCCAAGAATGGCTAGAAATAGTATATGATATTTATGTGATGGAAAAAATTACATTCTCCTTTCGACTCCAAATTAATTTATTTAGAAATATCTGGTCCAAGTGGACTGAATACATTAGGTTGCTCCATCCAATCTTCATAGAAATAAAACAATATTACTACTTAATACCCATTCACAGAACAAACGTATTTCAATTCAAGACCCATTGCACTCCCCCTCTTAATCCTGTCTTTAGATTAATAACTTACAGCTGATAATAACTCAAATAAAGATTCGACCCTCTCTGACCTATGTATATTTAGTGATTGATATAATTTATGTTATCGTTTTATTGTTACTGTTATTTTCAGATATTTAATTTCATGAAACTTTTATGTTGTATTGTGTTCTCTTACTTTACAGTTTGTAAAAAAGAAAAATGTTTAGCTATGTGAAATGTGCATTCTCTTAAGTTAAGTCATTGTAATGTTTATATTGCTACTATACATTAAAAAAATCTAAATAGAGTTTCATCTACCTCTGGAAGTGGTCAAAAAAGGACAAACTCAAAACATTTCAGACCCCAATTATGCCTGCATGCAGCATTGTAATATTTTTGGGTTTTAAGAAAACACATCTTAATATGAGGTGTAAATAGGGCTTGCTGATTGTTGTTTTTCCTACTTAGCCAATTTTTTTCTTTAAAGGGCTTCAATTGTGCCTCTTTGATGTTCCCAGAATGTGTCTGTGGAGTTTAAAATACCCACCAGATCATTTATTATACCTTGTTTAAAATGTAAATTTTTCAGGTCATAGGGAATTTTATCTGTTTTGCGCCTGTGCCTTTAAATGCAAATGAGCTGGTTCCCACCCATTGTTAATTTTTTTTAATTCAAAAATATGCAAATACATTGTTGTACATTAAAAAAAACAAACACAAACAAACAGTTCATTTCTTTTAAAACTTGATTTGCTTTGGGTGATAAAATCTTGTGAAAGTCCTCATGTTCTCATTTCTAAAATACGCATAGAGTTTTTCTAGATATCCTTCTGTTTTCATTCAAAAAATTCTCCACTCATCCATCACAATTTTTTCTTTTTTCGCTATAATTCTTCTTTCCTACATAGCGCTTTTCATTAATGTTATACAGAGATTTACAAATTTCTTACTTTCATTTTTCTTTTCCCATCCAAGCATCACCTCTCTGTTCCATTCTATTTCATTTTCATCTCAATCTCCAATCAAACTCTTAATTAAGTTTTTGCTGTCTTTAAAAAACCTTCCAGCTCTTGACAATATAAAACATATGTAAAAACCCTTCTTCTTCTCTGACATACTTTACATAGTCTGTTCTGTTCCATTCCTATTTTGTTTAAAATTGTGTCTGAAAAAAACTGCTTTGTGTCTTAGAATGTAGAGGCTATTACCTAGCACTCAAATACTCATTTAAGCAATTCATTATTTTATTTTTGTCCTCATTCATTTTACATTTAATATGATATCATAATATTAATTTCAACACTAGACATGTGGGTCCTGGAATGCTCAAAAATCTGTTTATTTTCTACAAACTTTGTTTTTTTAAAAAAACAAAACATTAAGTACCATTTATTGATTTGCTTTTCTCGCCTGACAGAAGTCTCCAGCATCCAAATATCCTCCAGTGTTTGGGTCAGTGCAGTGAGAGTGTTCCTTTTCTCCTGGTGATGGAGTTTTGTCAGCTGGTGAGAACTACTGCTTTGGCTAATGTGCTTGTCTCCTATTGGTAGTGCAGGAAAATGTAGTAAATTGGATTTGTTCGTGAAACAGTGATGCATTCAGTTTAATTAAACCATTTATGCAAGAATGGGTTTGCAGTGTATTGTAGTAGATGGTTAATGGATTTACAGACAAATTACAGACATTAATCTTGCATGTTTAATAAAAAAGGCCCATTGTTTTTACCAGTGCATTGTCCTATCACAGATTGTCTTAAACCTTTAATAATATACTTGATTAGACAAAGTATTTAATCCTGTTCTCTGTACCATGTAATATTCTGGATTTACATTTTTATTTGTGTTTGTATGTACAGGGTGACCTGAAGAGGTATTTAAGGGCTCAGAGAAAGTCTGATGGGATGACCCCTGACCTGCTAAACAGAGACCTCTTGACCTTACAGCGAATGGCATATGAAATCACATCAGGCCTCTTGCATCTCCATGAGAACAATTACATTCACAGGTTAGAAAATTATTAACAACAATCTTCCATTAGTTCATGTATTTACTGCCATTTATTACAGTATTTATACATCTTTTTAAATTAAAAATAAAGCTGTTCATTGTTAGTTCTTTTTAACTCACAGCACATTAACTAACGTTATCACACAGCTCTATGAAATACTTGATTCTAATTGGACTGGCAACCAGTGGTGGAAAGAGTACTGAAAAATCATACTTAAGTAAAAGTACCATTACTTGTCTAAAAATGTAGAAAGTATCTGTTGTAAATATTTTTCAAAGTATGAGCAAAAAGTAGCCCTTTTAAAAGTACTCAAAAATAGTGAGTATTATGCTATAAAAAGCTGATGCATTTACATGTAATTTGTGGATGTGTGTAAACGTAACATCCTGTAGTGCATTCATTAATTGCCAAGCAGGCACACACCATCATAAGATGTTAATATTAGGTTCGATTTAGGTTGTGATGTCAGGTGACCAAAATGTCCAATAACAGCATCAAATGGCGGTGATATTTGTTTGATTTTAGTTGAGCCAACATCTTAAACCAATGTCATATTGACGTCAGATACTGACATTTATTCGTCAGGTATGGCAACCAAAATCCAGTGTCTGATAGACGTTGTATTGGTAACGTCCACACAACATCAAGCTGTAACATCATTAGACGTTGATATTTGGTTGATTTTAGGTTGGACATTGGACATTGACAAAGGCCTGACATTGAGTTCTGATGTCAACCTGATTTTCATTTCCAAACAAAATGCAATGTCCCCACAACATTGGGGTACAATGTCAATCTGACGTCACATTGACGTCTTGTGCCTGCTGGGAGTTTTAGACCATTTTGGTCATCATACAGTAAACATCCGACATCTCATCAGTGACAGGCATCTAAACAGTCTCTGGGTCATTGCGTGTGACGATTTTGGACATCTTCTGGACACTTTTAATGCTTCCAAACAGTTTGCTGCAGTTATAAATTACCCACGTCTTGAGGTTGTTCAGTATTAAGTGATTTACCTTCTATGTTTGATTTAATTGGACATAAATGCTTCCAATATGCTTGCTTCCAACGGGCTGCTTATAAGCCTGTCAGCCTGATGTACATAATTTAACAAGCATAACTTTGGATTTTAATAATCCATTAGTAAATGTTGAACTATGATTGAGAAATGTTCTAAAAGTACAGTTCACATTTGGTTCATGTTTGTTCATGTAATGTTGCTAAACATTAACTAATAGACCCTTATTTTAAAGTGTGACTAGAAAATCTAAATGAAAATGGAGAATTGTGAAAATGGTCAGGTATCAAAAACAATTTTTACAATTGTCTATTTGTCTTTTGATCTTCAGTGATTTGGCACTGAGGAACTGCCTCCTCACCTCAGATCTCACGGTTCGGATAGGAGACTATGGCCTCTCACACAACCAATACAAGGTATTTAAACAATTACTGAACTCCAGTTTAAAAAGACTTTATTGACCAGGCCTTCAGTCAGTCAGTGGTATAGAAGGTTTTTTTCTGTTCAGCTTAATTTGCATTTTTATTTTCATACTTTTCACAAACAGGAGGATTATTATCTAACCCCAGACAAATTGTGGATACCTCTCCGCTGGATTGCCCCTGAACTTCTGGAGGAGTTTCGTGGAAATCTGATTGTCACCGATCAAACCAAATCTAGCAATGTGTGGTATGGAAAATTCGGGACTAATGTATTTCTGAGCGAATTTTCAATAGAGGAATCCAATAATATGACAAAATAAAAAGTATAATTTAATTACTATGTTTAATAAAAAAAACAACACATGCTTAAGGTACTTGAATTGGTCATGCTTGTGCTACTCTTGGCTGTTTCTAAAGTTCAAACACTTTTTCCCTTAAAATGACATATAGGTCTTTGGGTGTTGTGATATGGGAGCTCTTTGAATTTGGGGCTCAGCCGCACAGACACCTGAGCGATGAAGAGGTTCTCACATTTGTCATCAGAGAACGACAGATCACTCTTGCTCAACCTCGCCTCAAACTCGCTCATGCAGACTATTGGTCAGTATTTTTAAATGCTTTAGTTTAATAAAATATATCTATATAGAATTTACCTACAAAACATAAAAAAATAATAAGTGTCATTTTTTAAAAGTATAAATATTTTAGTCAAGTGTGTTTGTTTCATAATAATATGCATATTTCATCAGGTACGAGGTAATGCAGTCATGCTGGCTACCACCATCCCAACGTCCTACGGTCGGTGAAGTCTTCCTCCTCCTTTCCTCTCTCCTTGCTGCAGAACAAGGAAGTCGAAGGAGCACTAGAAGAGATGAGGATGAGGAAGATTATGATGAAGACAGTGGACAAGGAAGGAGAGGGGAGAGTGATGAGTCATTTGAAAGACGGTGGGATGCGCTCCGACCTCCAGCTTTCCAGTCAGCTGCACACAAACTTCTGAGGGAAAGAGAGTATGGGAGAGAGGATGGCTGCCTCAGAGGAAATGGAAACTCCTTCCCACTTTTGGACCCCGTGGACAATATTACTCCCACATCTGAGCTTGATGACATCCTTACAGTAACAGAAACAAGCAAAGGGTTAAACTTTGAATACTTCTGGGAAAAGGCACATGGCAGGAGAGGCTACAAACCACTTCCTCCACCTCAGCCAATACCAACACCCAGTTCTGGCCACAGGCAAACACTGGACACACCCACAGTTGTCCCTGTGATCAGCGCTCGAAGTCCTTCACTGGCTAGCGAGTATTACATTCGCCTGGAAGAGCATACTCCCCAGGATAAGTCCCCTAGTTTAGGAAAAGGGCGCTCTTTAAGAACAAATTCAAAGTGCCCTGGAGATCTGGAGCTGGTTGAACTTCAGACAGGGATTACTGCAAAAGACAGGCCAGCTTTCTGTCATCAAGATGGCTTTATGAGAGGTTCCTCTCAGACTGTCAGATCCAGTGAGGTAAAGGTTTTGGTTCCAAACACTGGCTTGGTTGAGTTTAGTAAAGAGAGTTGTAACCGAGTGACGGATTATGCTGTTATAGATATTGGAGAACCAAACCAAAAGTCTCTTGGTCCTCAAGCACCTCTCCTCCCACCTAAACCTCGTTCAATGTCCATGTCCTCTGGCAGCCATCTGCACTCACGCCCCCTGCCTGCTCCTCCACTAGGATATGCAAGAACATATGGGTTAGACATTTACCCTGGATCTTCATACCCGTCTGGCAAAGTTGAGACCTCTGATTCTTTACTAATGAGTTCACTTTCCAAAGCCAACTTTGACCATTTGGGCTTAAATCGAACTCACCAGACACTGCCTCCATCTCCTTCGCTTTCCCCCTCCATTCCACCATCCTCGGGCACTCACTCCATGTTCCTCCCACCTCAAACATGTCCTCCACCTCTCCCTCCCCACTACAGACTCCAAAAGGGTCAAAATTACACATCAGAGATATATTCCAGATACAATGCGATGCACTTACAGAGAGACCCACTAAGCTGTGACTTTATTGATGCTAGAAATGCTGACAGAGGCATGACACGATCTCAGTCTTTGTATAATTCTAGAGATGCTCCAACTTCACACACTACAGATGATGAATTCTCCTCCAGAATGACTCGACCCCAATCCACAATTCCAAAAATTGAGAGAACGTCATCCTCTAGTCCAGAATTCTCAAAAGATGATGATGATAATGATGATGAGGATGATGATCCTTTCATGTCACCGCACAGACCGATGAGTAGCACAACCATTCAACACACCAGCCTGGCTGATGACCCAGCTACGACTGAGCTTTTCTCAAGGGGGATGAAACGAACACAATCCCGCCTTGCCACTATTCTCCCAGCAATATGGAGAGAAGATGCAGTCATGCAGCGAGAGCGAGTTGCAGCCGCTAGGAAATCTCCCATACATTTGTTTCTGACTGAGATCTCCAATGACCCTGTGGATATGAAAGATGGCGAAAACACATGGACACGAGAAAATGAGGGAAGGAAAGACAAAGGAATGCGTCGATCCCAGTCTCTCATCTCAGAACTTGACTCAACCTCACAGGCTTGGGCCTCAGACAAAGACTTCCTATCTGGTTATGAAGGCAATACCAAAAAGAGAGATTTGTTCCTTACAGAGATTGAGACATCTGTGTCTGACTGTGAGGATGCATATGACGGTGAAGGTGGGACTCCGGTCTCCAGATTTGGAACTACACCCCATCCATTTGCATTTCCCTCAGATTTGCCAGCATATTCAGAAGCTGAGGATGCTTTCTTATCAGGGATGAATAAGTCTCATTCCCTGCTTTCTGAAATATCCGATGAGAGCATTAAACCTGAGGCGAAGAAAGGGGAAATGACAAGAGAGGAATTTTTAAAGGAGATTCAATCTGCTGAAACATTTCTAACTGAAATCATTACAAGGCAACGTAAAAAAGAGGAGAGTGTTTCACCCACTCCATTGTCTCCTGAGTATGAGTCAATATGCATAGACCCAGAGTCATCTCAAACAATACAGTTTGAATCGGAAAGAACAAGAGCAGGAAATCCACCAGGTGACACAAAAGAAGCAATTTATGCTCAAGTCACCAAGCGGGCAAAAAGAAGTGAAATAAAAGTTGCTATGCGGCCAGAAATCCCAGTACTTCAGATTGCATCTGAGTTACAAAATCTTGAATCAGTTCAGAAATTAACTAAAGTCAGCCAATTTACATGTGAAATCGAGCAAGAGAAAAATTCCCTTAATGATTTTCCCTCCACAGAAGTAAGGCCTAAAAATGGACCTCTTTTGGAACAGATATCTCCTGTTATAAAAGAGAAACAAGACTCTCAGCAGTCTCAGAATAAGCATGATTGTGTAAGAGAAGGTGCAATAGAAACCATGAATGCAAACAATGTTAAAGGTTCACAAAGTTGTGATGAAAATCCGATCTCTCGTGATATGCATATTGGAACTGTAGAGGAAAATGATTTGAAGGACATGTTTGTTCAGTCAAAAGAGCGATTGCAGAAAAACGATCACAGTGCTTTACCTGGCATCAAGGTGATGGCATCAAATGCAACATTTGGTGTTGAATCACACAGTGAGGAACCATCAGAACATCCAAACCAGACTCCAAATGAATCAACTTCTCTTGATATTTCACCAAAAAGAAATTTACCAGGTGGCACAAGCTCTACAATGACAAGAGAATACAGTTCAGACATAAGTCAACACTCCACCACTGCCAACAGACTGTCTGAATCCCTTGAGCAAACCACCTTAACTGACAAGGAAATCGGTTCGAGGGCCACATGGAATGACAAAGACACAAAAAGTGCAAATGAGAACATTCTTCCAAGTGACTCTTTATTGTCTTTGAATGAGTCAAGCACAGATGTGTTCCATTTGCCTATGGTGCATGAACCCAACTCAGATCAGTCACTGTCTACCATGACACCCTCAGATTCTGTCTTGTCACCTTTGACATCTAGTTCATTAGACTGTCTCACACCTGGAGATTCCTGGTTGGGTGGAGGAAGCAGTGGATGGAGGGCCCTGGGAACTGAAACACCACATCGTGATTCAGCCTACTTTTCTGATAGTGACTTGGACGGTGGAGAAGGTTTAGGCAGAAGAGGCACTGATGTGCTTGGCTCTTCTCGTCCAGGTAGCGTTCGCGCAGGAGAGCGAGGATTATTAATGGGAATTGAGGAAAAGACTGAAGATGAAGGGCTGCTGGAACATTTTGAAAAGGAAGTGGAGATGAAACAGGACATACAGGACTTGTGGATTTCAGATAATTCGGCTGATGTAAAGAAAGGACTCATTCATCTGACTTCTACTGACATCCCAGCAGATTCTCAGAGTGAATGCAATGCTGAGTTTATTGCCAAGTTGTTTTTCAATGGTGAGGATGAGCCAAATAAAGGAGTTCCATTTAACAACTCTCTTAACTTCCAAAATTCCACTCTGGGTAAAAAAAGTGAGCTGGAAAAAATGCTATGTGAATCAGGTGCTATGGATCTAAGACTGCTTGCCCATGTAGTCTCAGAGCCTCAAAAACCAATTTCTGAACAAGAGTGTGAAGAAGAACTCATTGAACACTGTTCTTATGCGCAAAAAGCTAAGTATGAAGAAACACGTTGTACTTCACCAATCGATGAACAGTCATCAGACACAAGTAAATCAAGGTTATCACGATTTTACAGCTTACAGTCTGATTATTCTAAATGCATAAGCAGCCTGAGATAAACACCAAGCTCAGCAATGATGACACCGAATGTGGCAAATCCCAAGTAATCTGGTCTGAGGCAAATGCTGAACAACCTACAGAAGTGAAAAGGGCTGAGCTTGATATTAAGGATACAGACGCAAATGAACTAGGTTTGAGAAACCTCTCATATTCAGAAGAGGGTGAGGATGAGCAGGCAAAGGAGAGGTCTGAAAGTCAGCTAGCTGTAGGGGAACTCTGCTTCACTATCAATGAATCATCACAAAGTGCTGCAAATGCAAATGTCAGTAGTTTGGAGCAATCAAAAGATGACAATTCTAATGAATTTGGCAAAGGTGCCTCAATGGGTCTTGAACTGAAGGAGAGGGAGTTGTGGAGTGCCCTTGATGAAGATTATGGTATGGAGGAAACTGTGAGAAGTGAATTCAACTGTCAGGCATTTCAGCAGGGAGAACTTCACCTTTGGCCTGTGGAAAATGACCAATGGGCTGCTGCCGAAACTCGGACACCAGAAGCAGGACTCAGTTCAGAGCTCTTCCCAAGTTTTGGTAAAAAGACCTGGGTAGCTGATGAACACTTGGTTGTGAGCCATGAATTCTGGGAATCTGAGGCAAATGATGAGCTTGCAGATAGTGAGTCTCACCCTTCTGCTCAGAGAGTATGTGAAGATACATTTAATGATGAGAAGGTAGGACAAGCTGTTTATCCATCATCTGAGAGGTTGATCTTTTCTGATGGAACAAAAGGAGCTTTTTTATCTCCGCAAACACCTTTAGAAAAGCTGGATGTTCAGCAAGAGGAAAACATGGAAAATCCAGATTTGGAAAATGGAGCACCAGAGCACTATACTTGCGATATAAAGGTGGAAGTTGAGAATCTGGAGATCCCAGAGCAGGAGGCACCTGTTCGGCACAGACCTGTTGAAATGTTGATTGATACGCAGGATACTGAGGCATGTTTACAAAATTATGTGGGAGAGGGAATGTTTAGGGAGGATGACAAAAAAGAGTTTGACCGTCATGAACACATGGTAGGTGTAGGAGGTTGTGTGACTCAATCCTCCTCATTTTCTATTACAAATTCGACTGATGAAGTGGAATCTTTGAAAAACCACAAAGAATCACTTTCTGGTCACAACAAAAATGAGCTGACAGACCAAACCAAAACCAAATGTGCACTCATGACTGAAGCTAGCAAAATGTTGGGTGCTACCCATGAAGACCATCGAACCTGCACAATAAATTTGTCAAACTCAACCACCGACTTGGCTGACGGTTCTAACATCATTGCAGTGTACTCTGACTGTCACAGTGCTGAAACTAGTAGACACAATGTTGACAACATTCACTGTCCTACTACAATCAATGATGCATTTATGGAAAAAGAAAGATCGGATTCTCCATCTTGCCCTGATCTTACCATTAGCACTGACCAAGAGCCATGCAAGATCCACAGTAGCAATGTTCAGTGTTCAGCCCCTGCACTGATTTCAATGGAGCTTTCTGAATGTGCTGCTTCCACACTTTCAGAAGTTGAAAAATGTCAAGGTTCAAGTAGTTTCCCAAATACCGTACACCACATAGAAATCAAGACCAGTTCAAGCCTGTTCTGTTCTGCAGATCAAATGCCTGCTAAAGGACACGAGGAGCCATCAGGCTGTACTGATGATGTTGACCTTGCTATAAGCACCACTACACACAGCAAAGGTATCACTGCAAACCTGGGACAAAAACTGCACACATCTCTCATGAATGAAAACCACATTCAACCAGAATCAAATTCTTTACATGAGGATGACAGAAATAGCCTGCCCCAGAAAGCGGCCCATCCACCTCTATCCCAATGTTCACTGAACTCCATCCCCGAGTTGTTGATCTCTGAGTGGAAGGACTTGGATGAAGAGCCTCTGGAGGATTTTGAAAAACTGGAGCAGCTATGCTGCATTTCAGGGGATGAAGAGACCCTTGGAGATCTGTTTTTGGGAAACTTAGATCTGCTTGAATCTTTGAAGAGAAATCCAGAGCAAAGAACAAGCAGTGCCAGTGGCATAATAATCCAGAATGACTCAGCAAATTCAGAAGAGAAGACGAGAGTAGAGCTAAAAGAGGAAGTTGGTGGCATATCAAAAAGTACCACAGCTGTCTTACAACACCTAGAGCAATTTGGAAACATTTCTACAAATTTCCCAGGAGAAGCTCATCAGTCCATGGAGAAGACAACAGGGCAGCCCCTCTCACCATGCCATTCTACAGATGGTTCAAAAGGGCAGAGGTCACTTTCAAAATGCCGACAAAAAATGGACTGATGATGCAGGTGTGTAAAAAATTCCAGTAAACTACCACTGTAATGACACTCTCTTTTCCTAAAACCTTTGTGCTTTCATCCAATTTTTGTTTAGGTTTGTGAGGAAAGGCTTCAGTACTCTCTCAGTGAAAACGTTAAAACCAATGTCCTGTGGGGAACTACAATTAGTGACAGTGTGATTATACACCCTTGGGGAGCATCCACCACTTCGTCCTCTGAAGAAAGTACTGCAAGCAAAGATTTTCTGGACAATGAAAGGTGTGGTTATGCTTCAGAAACATTACAAAAATCTAAATAAAAGATCGAGTAGAGCTGAGAACACTATTCAATTGCTTTTTTATATTCTAGCCATATATTCACTATTTATGCAATCAGTATGAAATGGAGAATATTGAATCTTCTTTTAACATCAGTCTCATTATGGCATTCAATGTAACCAGGTTTTTACTTTCAAAATAATTAGTAGAATGCATTTCTTGTTAAATGAAGTAAATAACAGATTTCTTCTTATTGTGAATGATTTCTCTTAGCAACAAAGAGGACACCCCGCCCTCTTCTCCCTCCGTTTTATTGAATGAACTTGCTGAAGCACAGACAGAAGAACTGACTGTGCTTGAACAGCCTGAGGTTACTCCCTCTTTGCCTGCGGCAAATCAAGCTATGAAAGGTACTGTACATTGAAATCATTTGAAACAGTCCAATTCGGATTTGTGTTATTTCCCACTGAGCAGTACAGTTCAGTGCAATACAGTATGGTATGATTAGAGTTATTAAACTCTGATATATCTTGTGTTTCCACTGCCAACAAATACCCTGATATACCTTAAATACCTGATAGTCATAGTGTATGCTGAAAAATAGCAATCATTCAAGTACGAAGTCTGTCAACCATTTTAAAATCTGAAATGAGTCTAGCTCCACCCTTTACATCAAGGGTCACCAATCTCGGTCCTGGAGGGCTGGGGCCTCATGTATCAATGCTGCGTACGCACAAAAACTTTGCATATGCCAGATTTCACGCTCACATTTGGATTTACTTACAATGAAATTAATGTGAGAATGTGCGTTGGTCCACGCCAGCTTCATGTCTGGCGTACGTGCATTTCTTGTGTGTGTTGGTTTTATTTCCTAGACGCAATTGCGTTAAATTGTACACTACAAAGTATCTTTGGGCTGTGCAATGCCAGCTGAATGGGATGGGATCATCCGCATGTCTAGCAGGTATATAAGGTTTCCATACCATGCAGTTGACCAGTCAAACATTAAACTGCAATTTGCAGCGATCGGCAGTTTTCCCAATGTAATCAGAGCGATCTACTGCACGCACATTGCTATAAAGGCGCCATCTGAACACGAATTTGCATACGTGAATTAGAAACATTTCCATTCAATAAATGTGCAAATAATATGTGATGCTCAAATGCGCCTAACACAATACATACACTTATTAATGATTCCTACTTGTCTTCCTCGTGATGAAGAGTAGGCAAAATCTGATATGTAGTAAGGAAAAAACGAAGAATAATTTCATCAGATGCTGGATTCGAACCGGGTCCATGATCTATCGTGTCAAAACATGTTGCCATGCGCTTTACGAGCTACGCCACTCACGCTGCTGTTTGCACTTCTCTTTAGTTATGTTGTCTGTGTCAATCAAACGGTGATGGGTGGGAATCTCTCAACTAGCTCATTCCAAAAAGGTGTGCGATTTGCACTTAGCCTAAATAGACACTACAAAATTTTACACCTTTACATAGGACCATTTCTTTTTTAATTCACTCACAGTGCGATGTTCAGACCCCACTGCGTTAACCGCGTCAGCTAAACTCTTCACTCTTTTTTTTTCTTTTGTTATTAATTCCGGAGGACAAACTTGCAAATAACAGTTTTTCTCCAATCTACCTTCGAAAGGAGCACCTCCAATTCACATTCTATGAAGTTTCTCTTCTTGCTTGCTTTTGCCATTGATTTTTTGTCTGGTTTTGCCAAAGTAGAGTCATTACTATATTTATTAGGGGGAGGAGGCAGGGAGGGGTTTTGCGCTCATGCACGTGCGCTCAGTTTCACGTTAATTCGGCTGTACAAAGAGAATATGCATGGGATTCCGCGTACGCAGTGTTTCATACATCTGATTTTTTTACTGTGTACGCACATTTACAGCTTTGTCCGTACGCAATGTTTTAGTATGAATTCAACGTAAATCTTTGTACATGAGGCCCCTGGTGTCCCTGCAGAGTTTAGCTCCAACTAGCCTCAACACAACTGCCTGGAAGTTTCAAGTATACCGAATAAAACCTTGATTAGTTTGTCTGGTGTGTTTGATTAGGGTTGAAGCTAAACACTGCAGGTCACCGGCCCTCTAGGAACAAGTTAAGTGACCCTTGCTTTATGTAATGGACTACTGTATTAGATGCCCAATTGAGGGGTACCAAAAAAGTGGTACTGTTTGCTATTTTTGTACCATTCACTGCTCACGACTGACAACAGAAATAGAAATAACATACTGTACTGAACCGTTTGCTCTGTGGGAATGAGCCATTAGTGTGAGTTGTACTTTTTAGTGACTGTTCCCTTTTTGATTGTTAGATATCCGACATGCCATCTTAGATGTTTATCTTCTCTCCCACTCCACCTTTATTTCAGCTAAGTTGGCTCGTCTCTCCTTATCCCTCCCTCCACTTGCTCTTTCTCTTCCTCTCTCACCAAATACCAAAGGAGGATTCTGGGAAGGGAGCGAGTACAGAGGTGGAAGAAGGAGAGCAGCATCAACAGGTAGCGATCCAGATGAAGATGAAGAAGAGGAACAGGAGGAGGAGTCTCCCAGGCGCGTCATCGTTGTCACGGAAACAGATGTTGACAAGAGAGTGGGTTTGCGTAGCTTGTTGAAATCGCCAAAGGAGCCCGTGGACAAAGAGAACCGTGACCGTGGGAGGAATGTGTCATTTTTTGATGACGTCACAGTCTATCTCTTCGATCAGGTATGTCAAGGGTGTTTATACAAGCATCTTCAATTACGAGGTTTCACACTGGGCTGTTAAACATCATATGTTTTATTATATTTCAATGGCTTGGCACTCTTCATATCAGGAAACTCCAACCAATGAGCTGAGCTCTGGATCTACTAGTACATCTCCTCACGGAAAGCACCCTAGCACTGATGGTTTAGGTAGGTGTATTCAGCAGAGTGTATTATAGTTTGGCCCTGATCTGCATAACCCAATTGCAAAACTTGTGATTATGCGAAACGAGTAAAATCTTTTTAAGCCAATTTTAATGCCGACCACAAACGACAAAAAATAGACAGCCATTAATTAATTAGATAAAAAGATTTTAAAAATGAACACTCTAATATTCTGACACTGTGTCCTAACAACGTGCAATGCAACAAGATTCCAGTGACAAGCAGTTTGGTAGTCCATACAAGGCGAAACACGACAGAAACATTTAAATACTAGAGCCATTAAGAAATGCTGCACTCCCAATGAATTCAATTCAATTCATCTTTATTTTAACAATGTAGATTGTGTCAAAGCAGCTTAACATAGTAGTTCTAGTAAACTGAAACTGTGTCAGTCTAGTTTTTAGAGTTGAAGTTTAGTTTAGTTTAGTTCAGTTCAGTTTAGTTTAAATTTCACTGCTGAAAGTTCAAACACTGAAGAGCAAATCCATCAGTGCACAGCTCCACAAGTCCCAAACCAAGCAAGCCAGTGGTGGGGAACAAAACTTCACCAATTGACGAAAGTGAAGGAAAAAAAAAAACTCAGGAAATGAAATGGTATAATTGATATATAAAACTTTTAAATAAATGAACTTTACTAAAGGTAAATGCTTAGTGACTAATGTTGTTGGTTCATGGTTCTAATATTCATTTTTAAACAATATGTTTGCTAGTTTTTCTTTTTAAAATCTGAGGTAAATAACTGCTGCTGCTTTCAGGATGACAACAAATGTCATGCAAATCGGTATTCAAACTCACACTGGTAACATTTAGCATTGCATAAAACACACAATCAGTACCTGAGGTGATCACTATCATAGTAGTTTGTGCTGTTGTTCAGCTGCAAATTTCAGTTCTGTCGATTTGTCCTATCTTGTCAGATTGTCCTAGTAAACAGCACATTTTGACGACACAATATGCTACCCATCAGATTTTGCTACCAGTGTTAATTTTAATGTGGAGTAGTGTGATATGAAGCTGTCAAATCGCTCTAACCTACCTAATTCCTAACCCCAATCTCAGAATCATTCAAATACAAATGTTGGTAGCATAATCTGATAGGTAGAATAAAATGTCAGGACACCATTTCTAAAATAGAATATTTGAACTACTTTTTACATGTAAAAAAGCTTTTATCACATCATGGGTAGTTAGGACACGGTGTGAGAGAAAAATGTACACACATTATACAGGCATGAACCTTTTCAATGCGCATCTATTTGCACACTGAATGGAATGCATTTTGAAGAACCGTGCATCACACGTAATAAAAAAGGCAAAATAATTGAGATGCCCTCTAGTGGCTGTCTGCAGTACATGTACAAAATCCTACCTTTTCCATATCAATAAAAAAAAGAGTTTACACTTATTATTTTCTCCTAAAGATGTCATGGTAGGCACGTTAAGCAGTTCTTATTATGCTGATTTATGTATTTTTAAGTGTACTGTATAATATATAGCTAAAGTAAACTCTTTCAGTGCAGTTTGTAGTATTAAAAGAAGTAACATTATTTTCTTTCATCCTGATTTTGTTTACAGGAACAGGCAGCCACAAGGCATCAAAAAGTAAAGAACATGTAGTGAAGGCAAGATCTCCGACCGGAGTCACGTCCGGCTCATCATCGAGGTTTACAGTGAGCCCTGCCGATGACCCACATTTAGTGTGACATACTACTGTTCCCCAAACAACCTGGACAAAATGAACCCCCCCCCCTGGAGTGAATGAGTGGCCCCCGCTGTCATCGGTAACTATGACGACTCCTGGAGGTTATTTTTGTAAACTAAAAGAAACAAAAAGAAGGACTCCCGTTTCAAAAGGCTGGAGGCAGTCCAGGTTTTACTCACTGCAGCCGCTGGAGTGGCAAATCCACAGATAGAAAGTACCTTCAAACAGCCAAAAACCTTGGGGTTATGTAAAATCTGACATGTACTTTTCGGCTATGCAATGGGAGTCTTATTATGTACCAGCTTAACTGTTCTATTTTCATGGCTTCTTGAAGTACGTTTGTATTTTAATCCCCTTAAATGAAGGGGCGCACTTTCTCTGACCAGTACCTGTCTATTTGTGAGCTTAGAAATATTGACATTGTAAATTTGTTCCCATTGCCAGTCAGACATTCTTGTAGTTTGTGATCGATGACGGCATCGTCTCTCCAAATCACAGCAGTGCAGTTCTCATTTAGCATTTGTACAAACTAAAAATCGAATTGTATCAGAATACGAACTCATTTTAAAACCATTTATTTTAAATGTATTCTTAGAATGCATGAACAAACTGCAACTCTTATGTTT